>NC_134071.1:922215-944268 GCF_965140245.1 Athene noctua
TTTAATTCCCCCCAATCGTTTTTACCCCCCCAATAATTTCTGAAAACCCCCCCATACATTTTTATCCCCCTCCCAATCATTTTTTACCCCCCCAATCATTTTTTAACCCCCCTCCCATATATTTTTACCCCCCCAATAATTTCTAAAACCCCCCAGCCATTTTTACACCCCCCCAATAATTTCTGAAACCCCCCCATACATTTTTAGCCCCCTCCCAATCATTTTTTAGCCCCCCCCATCATTTTTTAGCCCCCCCAATCATTTTTTACCCCCCAATAATTTCTAAACCCCCCCAATCATTTTTTACCCCCCTAATCATTTTTTACCCCCCCAATAATTTCTAAAACCCCCCAATCATTTTTTACCCCCCCAATCATTTTTTACCCCCCCAATCATTTTTTATCCCCCTTCCATACATTTTTACCACCTCCCATACATTTTTACCCCCCCAATCATTTTTTATCCCCCTCCCATACATTTTTACCCCCCCAATAATTTCTAACCCCCCCCAATCATTCTTTACCCCCCCAATCATTTTTTATCCCCTCCCATACATTTTTACCCCCCTCCCCTCCATTCTTACCCCCTCCCAACCATTTTTTACCCCCTCCCCTCCATTCTTACCCCCTCCCATACATTTTTACCCCCCTCCCCTCCATTCTTACCCCCTGCCCCGCTAATTTCACCCCCCCGATGCTTCCCCCCCCCGCAGACGGGTTCAAGGAGACCTGCCCGGCCGGCCCCGGGTACCACTACTCGGCCGCCGACCTCCGCTACAACACGCGGTACCTGGGGCAGGACGGGGCCCGCGTCCCCCTGGGGCCCCCCCGCGGGGCCAGCGCCGCCCCCCCCGCCACACGTGAGCACCCCAAAAACATCACCCCACCCCCCCCCAGAATTATCGAACCCACCGGGTTCACACACCCCCCCCCCCCCCAACCCGCAGCCCGCTGGCAGGACGAGCGACACGCGGGGCCCCCCCCCGCCGTCACGCGGGGGCCGGCGCTGGCCCCCACCCGGCCACCGGTGGCCCCCCAGAGGCCCCCCCCGGCCCCCGAGGTCATCGTGGTGCCGAGACCCACCCCGGGGCTGCTGGGACCCCCCCCGCCCACCCGCGACACAGGTACCGGGCGTGCGAATCGTGGTGGGGGGGGTGAACACGCGTGCGCGGTTGCACACGTGTGTTGTCGCGCACGTGCGCGTTTACGCGTCTGTGCGGTTGCCTGGGCTTGCAGGGGTGGGTGTGGTCACGCGCGTGGTCACGGCTGCCCGGGGTTACGCACGCGGGCGCGGTCGCACGTACATGCGTTTCGCACGCGTGTGGTTGCACGTGTCCACGGTTGGGGGTTACACGCGTGTGCGGTTGCACATGTATTTTCACACACGTGTCATCGCACACGCGTTCACAGTCGTCTGGGGTGACACACGTATGCATATTTGCGCATACATGTCTCACATGAGTGGGCTTACACGCGTGTGCGCTTGCACGGACATGCGTTTCACGCACATGTGGTCGCACACGTGTTCACAGCTGCCTAGAGTTACACACATGTGCACACTTGCACGTCCGCGTGTTTCACACTTGTGGCACTGCACACGCGTGCACACTTGCACATACATGCGTTTCACACGCGTGTGGTCGCACACGTGTTCCCGGTTCCCTGGGTTACACGCGTGTGCACGCTTGCGCATCGGTGTGTTTCACACGTGTGGGGTTACGCACGTGTGCACACTTGCGCATACACGAGTTTCACGCGCGTGGGGTTGCACACGCGTGCACGCACGTCTGTTTCACGCGCGCGTGCGCGGTCGCCCGGGGTTGCCCACGCGGTCCCGCCCCGTGCCGCACGCGCGCGGAAGCCGCCGGCGCGTCGCACACGCGTGTGCTGCCCTTCTCCCCGCAGCCCCCGGCGACGTCTGCGAGCGGAACCCCCAGGTCTGCGGCCCCGGGCGCTGCGTCCCCCGCCGGGGGGGTTACACCTGCCTCTGCCACCCCGGCTTCTGGCTCAGCACCCAGGGCACCCACTGCATCGGTGAGGGGCACACACACACCCCCCGGGGCACACACACACACCCTGGGGCACACACACACACACACCCCGGGGCGCGCACACACACACCCCGGGGCACACACACACACACACACCCCGGGGCGCACACACACACCCCCGGGGCACGCACACACACACCCCGGGGCACACACACCCCCGGGGCACACACACACACCCCCCGGGGCGCACACACACACACCCGAGGCACGCACACACACCCCCCGGGGCACACACACACACACACACCCCCGGGGCACACACACACACCCCCCGGGGCACACACACACACCCCGGGGCACACACACACACCCCCCCCGGGCACACACCCACACCCCGGGGCACACACACCCACCCCCTGGGCACCCATCCCTTGCATCCACTTCCCCGCGCACCCACCCACCTCTCTGAGCACACACCCACTCCCCCCCCTCCTTTATCCCCCCCCTCCAGACGTGGACGAGTGTCGCCGCAGCCCCCGGCCCTGCACCCATGGGCGCTGCGAGAACTCGGTGGGGAGTTTCCGCTGCCTCTGCTCGCCCGGCTACCAGCCCAGCGCCGCGGGCAACGAGTGCCAAGGTCAGGGGCACCGCGGCTACCCCCAACCCCATCCCCCCCCGCACCCCCCAGCACCCATGGGTGGGCCTGAGCGCGGCCCCTCTCCCCCCCCAGACGTGGATGAGTGCGCCCAGACCCCCCCGCCCTGCGCCCACGGGCGCTGTGAGAACTTGCCCGGTGGCTACCGCTGCGCTTGCCCGGCCGGCTACCGGGGGAGGGCGGCCGAGGAGCCCTGCGAGGGTGAGTGGGGGGGACACCGCGGGGGGCACCGTGGGGTGGGAGCACGGTGCCACGGGGTGGCCACACCACGGGCTCGACTTGCCACAAGGTCCGTGTGCCACAGGGTCCCCACACCACGGGCTCGACGGGACTCAGAGTCCCCACCCCAGGGGGTCCCCACGTCACAGGGTCCCCATATCACGGGGTCCACAGGTCACGGGGTCCCCACACCACGGGCTCGACATGCCACAGGGTCCCTGTGCCACGGGGTCCCCACGCCACGGGGTCCCCACGCTGTCTCAGCGTCCCCACACCACGGGATCGACATGCCACGAGGTCCCTGTGCCACGGTGTCCCCACGCCACGGGGTCCCCACGCTGTCTCAGCGTCCCCACACCACGGGCTCGACATGCCACGAGGTCCCTGTGCCACGGGGTCCCCACGCCACGGGGTCCCCACGCTGTCTCAGCGTCCCCACACCACGGGCTCGACATGCCACGAGGTCCCTGTGCCACGGGGTCCCCACGCCACGGGGTCCCCACGCTGTCTCAGCGTCCCCACACCACGGGCTCGACATGCCACAGGGTCCCTGTGCCACGGGGTCCCCACGCCGCGGGGTCCCCACGCCAGGGCGCCCCCCCGGCGGGCGCGTGACCCCCTCCGTCCCCCTCAGACATCGACGAGTGCGAGAACCAGGCGGCGTGTCCGGGCCAGGAGTGCGTCAACACTCCGGGCTCCTTCCAGTGCTGGCCCTGCCGCCAGGGCTTCCAGCTGCACCGCGGGCGCTGCGCAGGTACCCCCCGGCCCCGGGGACCCCCCGAACCCCACCGGGGACCCCCCCAACGCTCCTGTCCCCCCCTCCAGACGTGGACGAGTGCGCGGGGGGGTCCCCCTGCGGCCCCCACGGCCGCTGCGTCAACACCGAGGGCTCCTTCGGCTGCGAGTGCCGGCGCGGCTACCGCCTGGGCGCCGGTGGCAACCCGCCCTGCGCGGGTGAGTTGGGGGGGGGAGCTTCAGGGTGGGGGTGGGGGCCCCCAAGGGGACCCCGACGCCCGCCCCGACGCCCCCGTGTGCGCCCGCAGACGTCAACGAGTGCTTGGAGGGCGACTTCTGCTTCCCGCACGGCGAGTGCCTGAACACGGAGGGCTCCTACGGCTGCCTCTGCGCCCAGGGCTACGCCCCCACCCCCGCGGGCACCGCCTGCGCCGGTGGGGACCCCCGGCCCCCCCTGCCCCGCCCCCCGGCCCCGGGATCCTCCCAGTCCTCGTGTCCCCATCCCGGTTGCTGTGTCCCCCTCCCAGTCCCGGTGTCCCCATCCCAGTCCCGTCATCCCCATCCCATTCCCAGTATCGCCATAGCCCCAGCCCAGTCCCAGTATCCCCATATCCATCCCAGTCCCCGTGTCCCCGTCCCCCATCCCTGTCGCAGTTTGCATACCTGACCCGGTCCCAGTATCCCCACACCCATCCCAGTGCCTGTGCCAGTCCCAGTGCCCCCCTCCCAGTCCCAGTATCCCCATAGCCATCCCATTCCCTGTGACCATCCCAATCCCTGTATGCAGATCCCATTTCCAGTATCCCCATACCCATCCCAGTGCCTGTGACCATCCCAGTCCCAGTATCCCCACTGCAGTCCCCGTGTCCCCCTCCCAGTCCCCGTGTCCTGCTCCTATTCCCAGTATCCCCACCCCAGTCCCAGTATCCCCTTCCATTCCCAGTATCCCCACCCCAGTCCCCATGTCCCACTCCCATTCCCAGTCCCCATGTCCCACTCCCAGTCCCCGTGTCCCATTCCCAGTCCCCGTGTCCCACTCCCAGTCCCCATGTCCCATTCCCAGTATCCCCACCCCAGTCCCCGCGTCCCACTCCCAGTCCCCGTGTCCCGTTCCCAGTACCCCCACCCCAGTCCCCGCGTCCCCCTCCCAGTCCCAGTATCCCCCCACCCACCCCAGTCCCCCCCCCGCCCCGTCCCCAGACGTGGACGAGTGCCAGCGCGGGGACGTCTGCGCCGGCGGCCGCTGCGCCAACACCGACGGCTCCTTCGAGTGCCGCTGCCCCGCCGGGTTCCGCACCGACGCCGACAAGGCCCGGTGCCGCGGTGAGGGGCCGCGGCCACCCCGGGGCGGGGGGCGCGGGGGTCACGGGCCCGCACGGGGGGTCACGGAGCCGGGCGGGGGGTCGTGACCCGTCCGCCCGTCCCCGCAGACGTGGACGAGTGCCAGGAGTACGGCGCGGGGCTGTGCGGCGCCCAACGCTGCGACAACATCCCCGGCTCCTACCGCTGCGTCGCCGATTGCCAACCGGGCTACCGGGCGGGCGACGGGGGCGACTGCGTGGGTGAGCGGCCGGGGGGGGGCCGCCGGAGGTTTGGGGGGGGTGGGTTTGGGGGTGTCGCCGACTCGCCGTGTCCCCGCAGACGTGGACGAGTGCCAGGAGTACGGCGCGGGGCTGTGCGGCGCCCAACGCTGCGACAACGTCCCCGGCTCCTACCGCTGCGTCGCCGATTGCCAACCGGGCTACCGGGCGGGCGACGGGGGCGACTGCGTGGGTGAGCGATGTGGGGCGGGGAGATGGGGGGCGCGGAGAGGGTGTGGGGCGGGAGGGGGACACACACACACACACACACGGAGTGTCGTGGGGGACAGCGGGTTGTGGGAGGACGGAGGGGCCGTGGGGGACGTCAAGGTCAACGCCGTGGGGTCTCGAGGGACCTTGGGGGACATCGGGGGCCACGCCGTGGGGCAGAGGGACCCCGCTATGGGGCAGAGGGACCTTGCTATGGGGCAGAGGGGAGCAGAAGGACCATGGGGGACCCCAAGAACCACGCCGTGGGGTCTCGAGGGACCTTGGGGGACATCAGGGACGCTGCTGTGGGGCACAGGGGGGGCAGAAGGACCACGGGGGACATCAGGGACCATGCCATGGGGCAGAGGGACCCTGCTATGGGGCAGAGGGACCCCGCCATGGGGCAGAGGGGAGCCGAAGGACCATGGGGGACCCCAAGAACCACGCCGTGGGGTCTCGAGGGACCTTGGGGGACATCAGGGACCCCGCTTTGGGGCAGAAGGACCATGGGGGACATCAGGGACCCCGCTATGGGGCAGAAGGACCCCGCCATGGGGCAGAAGGGAGCCGAAGGACCATGGGGGACCCCAAGAACCACGCCATGGGGTCTCGAGGGACCTTGGGGGACATCGGGGACGCCGCTGTGGGGCACAGAGGGACAGAAGGACCACGGGGGACATCAGGGACCCATCTGTGGGGCAGATGGACCTCGCCATGGGGCAGAGGGACCCCGCCATGGGGCAGAATCTTATAGCAGGCCCCCGGGGGTGCCATCAAGTCCGTGGCACCCGGCGAGACCCAACCACGCACCAGGGCGTGCTCAGCTACCCCCCACACCCCCCACACCCCCCCAAATCGGGGGCGGGGGGGGGTCACCCCCACCATGGGGCCCCCCCCAAACCCCCTGGTGTGTGTGCGTGACCCCCCCAGACGTGGACGAATGCTCCAACGGGACCTTGTGCGGGGCTCACGCCGCCTGCCACAACCTGCCCGGCTCCTTCCAGTGCGCCTGCGACCCGGGCTACGAAACCGCCCGCCACGGCCACCACTGCGTGGGTACGGGTCCCCCCCCCCCCGCTTTATTTATTATTTTGGGGGGGGCCGTGGGGACACCCCAAATTTTTCCCCTCTGAGAAAAAATTTCTTTCTGCCAGACGTGGACGAGTGCGAGACGCTGCGGGGCGTCTGCGGGGCCGAGCGCTGCGAGAACGTCGAGGGCTCCTTCCTCTGCCTCTGCCCCGACACCCGCCAGGAGTTTGACCCCGTGACCGGGCGTTGCGGGGCCCCCCCGCCTTCCCCCGCCGCACCCCAAAATCCCCCCCGGCCCCCCCCGCCTGCCGCCGGCCTCGCCGCCTGTTTCAGCAAAGCCTGCGGGGTGCTGGCGCCCAACGTCACCCGCCAGCAGTGCTGCTGCACCCTGGGCTGGGCCTGGGGCGCCCGGTGCCCTGCCCCGCCCTGCCCCGCCCCCGGCACCGGTAGGGCCCCCCCGAACCCCCAGATTTCACCCCAAAAGCTGGTGGGGGGCACACACACACACACACACACACACACACGCGCACGCCCCCCAAGGCCTCGGCTCCGTGGGTTCAGCCGTGCTTGGTGTGGGGAGGGCGGGGGGGGAGTGGGCAGGGAGTTGGGGTGCGCGGGAAGGATTTGGGGGTCACGGGAAGGTTTTGGGGCGCACGGGCAGGTTTTGGGGGTCACGGGCAGGTTTTGGGGCACGCGGGCAGGTTTTGGGGGTCACGGGCAGGTTTTGGGGTGCAGGGGCAGGTTTTGGGGGTCACAGGCAGGTTTTGGGGGTCACGGGCAGGTTTTGGGGCGCAGGGGCAGGTTTTGGGGGTCACAGGCAGGTTTTGGGGGTCACGGGCAGGTTTTGGGGCGCAGGGGCAGGTTTTGGGGCATGCGGGCAGGTTTTGGGGGTCACGGGCAGGTTTTGGGGCGCAGGGGCAGGTTTTGGGGCGCGCGGGCAGGTTTTGGGGCACGCGGGGAGGTTTTGGGGGTCACGGGCAGGTTTTGGGGGTCACGGGCAGGTTTTGGGGTGCAGGGGCAGGTTTTGGGGCACGCGGGGAGGTTTTGGGGCACACGGGCAGGTTTTGGGGCACGCGGGCAGGTTTTGGGGCACACGGGCAGGTTTTGGGGCACAGGGGCAGGTTTTGGGGCGCGCGGGCAGGTTTTGGGGCACGCGGGGAGGTTTTGGGGCACGCGGGCAGGTTTTGGGGCACACGGGCAGGTTTTGGGGCACAGGGGCAGGTTTTGGGGGTCACGGGCAGGTTTTGGGGTGCAGGGGCAGGTTTTGGGGCGCAGGGGCAGGTTTTGGGGCGCGCGGGCAGTGCGTGACCCCCCCGTGTCCCCCCCCAGCCGAGCACCTCGCTGTCTGCCCGCACGGGCAGGGCCGAGCGGCCGCCGCCCCCCAGGGCCCCCCCGCAGGTGAGTGCTGCCCGCGGGGGGGGGGGGGGTGTGTCCCCCCGGGGGGGCCCCCCCGGTCTCTGGGGCCCCCCCCGACGCCACCCGTGTCCCCACAGACGTGGACGAGTGTCGCCTCTTCGGGGGGCAGCTCTGCCGGGGGGGGGTTTGTCTGAACGCGGCCCCCGGCTTCAGCTGCTACTGCCCCAGCGGCTTCTACTACGAGCAGGAGCACCTGCAGTGCGTGGGTGAGAGCCGCTGCCCGCGCCCTGCCTGACCCCTGACCCCTGACCCTGCCTGACCCCGGACCCCTGCCTGCACACCGAGCCCTGCCTGCACCCTGCCTGCACCCTGACCCCTGCACCCTGAGCCCTGCACCCTGACCCCTGCACCCTGAGCCCTGCACCCTGATCCCCTGCCTGCACCCTGACCCCTGCCTGCACCCCGAGCCCTGCCTGCACCCTGCCTGCACCCTGAGCCCTGCACCCTGAGCCTCTGACTGCACCCTGATCCCTGACCCCTGCCTGCGCCCTGACCCCTGGCCCCTGCCTGTGCCCTGATTCCTGAACCCCTGCCTGCGCCCTGCCTGTGCCCTGCCTGCGCCCGGACCCCTGCCCGCACCCTGCCCGCACCCTGCCTGCGCCCTGCCTGTGCCCTGCCTGGCCCTGACCCCTGCCTGCACCCTGACCCCTGCCTGGCCCTGACCCCTGCCTGTGCCCTGACCCCTGCCTGCGCCCTGAGCCCTGCCTGCACCCTGACCCCTGCCTGGCCCTGACCCCTGCCTGCACCCTGACCCCTGCCTGCACCCTGACCCCTGCCTGGCCCTGACCCCTGCCTGCACCCTGACCCCTGCCTGGCCCTGACCCCTGCCTGCACCCTGACCCCTGCCTGCACCCTGACCCCTGCCTGGCCCTGACCCCTGCCTGTGCCCTGACCCCTGCCTGCGCCCTGACCCCTGCCTGCACCCTGACCCCTGCCTGGCCCTGACCCCTGCCTGCACCCTGACCCCTGCCTGCACCCTGACCCCTGCCTGGCCCTGACCCCTGCCTGCACCCTGACCCCTGCCTGCACCCTGACCCCTGCCTGGCCCTGACCCCTGCCTGTGCCCTGACCCCTGCCTGCGCCCTGACCCCTGCCTGCACCCTGACCCCTGCCTGGCCCTGACCCCTGCCTGCACCCTGACCCCTGCCTGCACCCTGACCCCTGCCTGGCCCTGACCCCTGCCTGCACCCTGACCCCTGCCTGCACCCTGACCCCTGCCTGGCCCTGACCCCTGCCTGCACCCTGACCCCTGCCTGCACCCTGACCCCTGCCTGGCCCTGACCCCTGCCTGTGCCCTGACCCCTGCCTGCGCCCTGACCCCTGCCTGCACCCTGACCCCTGCCTGGCCCTGACCCCTGCCTGCACCCTGACCCCTGCCTGCACCCTGACCCCTGCCTGGCCCTGACCCCTGCCTGCACCCTGACCCCTGCCTGCACCCTGACCCCTGCCTGCACCCTGACTGCTGCCTGCGCCCTGCCCGCGCCCCGCGCCCTGCCCGCGCCCAGCCGCCCTGCCCCGCAGATAACGACGAGTGCGCGGCGGCGGAGGCCGAGCCCTGCCTGGGGGGCCGCTGCGTCAACACGGTGGGGTCCTACCACTGCGCCTGCCCCCCCCCGCTGCTCCTCGACGCCTCCCAGCGCCGCTGCGTCGGCAACGACACCCACCTGGGTGAGGGGGCGAGGGGGGGCCCGCCCGGGGGGACGGGGGGTGACAGGGGGTGGTGGGTGACGGGGGGTGATGATGGGGTGACGTGACGGGGGGTGACAGGGCCTGGGGGGGTGACGGGGGGCGATGGGGGGCGATGGGAGGTGACAGGGGGTGACTGGGTCTGATGCGGGGTGACGGGGGGGTGGCTGGGGGGCTGATGGGTGATGGGGGGTGACGGGGTCTGACAGGGGGTGATGGGGGGTGATGATGGGGTGACGGGGGGTGACGGGGCTTGGGGGGGCGATGGGGGTGACGGGGTCTGACGGGGGGTGACGGGGGGGCGATGGGGGGCGATGGAGGGTGATGGGGGTGATGGGTGGTGACGGGGGGGTGACGGGGGGCGATGGGGGGTGACAGGGGGTGACGGGGGGTGACAGGGGGTGACAGGGGGTGACGGGGGGCGATGGGGGGTGACGGGGGGTGACGGGGGTGCGGGGGTGCGGGGTGTCCCCCAGAGGCGGCGCAGGGCGTGTGCTGGCAGGAGGTGGGCCCCGACCTGGTGTGCGGGCGCCCGCGCCTGGACCGGGCGGTGACGTACACGGAGTGCTGCTGCCTGCGCGGGCAGGGCTGGGGCATGGAGTGCGCGCTCTGCCCCGCCCCGCACTCGGGTGAGCCCCGCGCCCCGTCCTGACCCACACCCCAGTCCTGACCCACAGGCCCCCAACCCTGACCCACACACCCCAATCCTGACCCACACACCCCAGTCCTGACCCACGCACCCCAAATCCTGACCCACACACCCCCATCCTGACCCACACCCCAAATCTGACCCACAGGCCCCGAACCCTGACCCACACACCCCAAATCCTGACCCACACGCCCCAAATCCTGACCCACACCCCAAATCTGACCCACAAGCCCCGAACCCTGACCCACACACCCCAAATCCTGACCCACGCACCCCAAATCCTGACCCACGCACCCCCATCCTGACCCACACCCCAAATCTGACCCACAGGCCCCGAACCCTGACCCACACACCCCAAATCCTGACCCACGCACCCCAAATCCTGACCCACACACCCCCATCCTGACCCACACCCCAGTCCTGACCCACAGGCCCCGAACCCTGACCCACACACCCCAAATCCTGACCCACACGCCCCAATCCTGACCCACACACCCCAAATCCTGACCCACACACCCCAATCCTGACCCACACACCCCAAATCCTGACCCCCGCACCCCTAGATCCTCCCCCCCCCATAACAACGACTCCCCCCCCCCCCCCCCTTAACCCATCTGGGCTCCCCCTTTCCCCCCCCCAGACCCCCCCCGACCCTTTTACCCCCCAAAATGGGGACCCCCATCCCTCCCCCCCACCTCAGGACTTTGGGGGGGGGGGGGGGCAGAGTGTGTGTCCCCCCCAAACCCACCTCCTCCTCCCCCCCCCCGCAGATGACTTCGAGTTCCTCTGCAACGTGCTGCGCCCCCCCAGCTACGGCCCCCCCCGCGCCCCCCCCTCTTACGAATACGCCCCCGACTTCGCCCCCCCCTACGGGTTCCCGTACGGCCCCGAGATTTTCGGGGGGCCCCGCGTGCCCCCCCCGCCCCCCCGCTCCGACTACGACCCTTTCGGCTTCGGGGGGGCGGCGGCGGCCACCGGCGGCGGGGGGGTGGGGGGGGGTTACGACCCTCTTTATGCCCCCCCCCGTTACGAGGGGGAGGATTTCGAGGACCCCCGGCTCCCCCCCCCACCCCAACACCGCCCCCGGGGGCCGCGCTACGAACCCCCCGACCCCCACCCGGGCCCCCCCTGGTTGTTCCAACCCCACGGGACCGGGGGGTTCGTCGAGGAGGAGGAAGAGGAGGACGAGGAAGAGGAGGAGGAAGATGGTGAGTTGCTTGGGGGGGGGGTGTGGGGGGTTTAGGGACCCCCCCCGACCCCCCCCGTCACACCCCGTTCGTGGCAGGGGGGGGCGAGGAGTGCGGGGTGCTCAGCGGGTGCCGCCACGGCCGCTGCGTGCGGGTCCCCGACGGCTTCACCTGCGACTGCGACCCGGGGTACCGGCTGGACCCCGCCCGCCTGGACTGTGTCGGTGAGACCCCCCCGCCAAAAAAAACTCCCTGACCCCTCCCCAGAACACCCTGACCCCCCTGAAACACCCTGACCCCCCCCCAGAACACTCTGACACCCCCCAAAACACCCTGACCCCCCCTGAAACACCCTGACCCCCCCCCGAAACACCCTGACCCCCCCCCGAACACCCTGACCCCCCCCCGAAACACCCTGACCCCCCCCCGAACACCCTGACCCCCCCTGAAACACCCTTACCCCCCCCCCAGAACACCCTGACCCCCCCTAAAACACCCTGACCCCCCCAGAACACCCTGACCCCCCCTGAAACACCCTGACCCCCCCCCAGAACACCCTGACCCCCCCAGAACACCCTGACCCCCCCTGAAACACCCTGACCCCCCCCCGAAACACCCTGACCCCCCCCAGAACACCCTGACACCCCCCCAAAACAACCTGACCCCCCCCGAAACACCCTGACCCCCCCCAGAAGACCCTGACCCCCCCCGAAACACCCTGACCCCCCCAAAACACCCTGACACCCCCCCAGAACACCCTGACCCCCCCCAAAACACCCTGACCCCCCCAGAACACCCTGACACCCCCTGAAACACCCTGACCCCCCGTGAAACACCCTGACCCCCCCCCAGAACACTCTGACACCCCCCCAAAACACCCTGACCCCCCCCAAAACACCCTGACACCCCCCCAGAACACCCTGACCCCCCCCGAAACACCCTGACCCCCCCAAAACACCCTGACCCCCCCCCAGAACACCCTGACCCCCCCGAAACACCCTGACCCCCCCCAAAACACCCTGACCCCCCCCCAGAACACCCTGACCCCCCCGAAACACCCTGACCCCCCCCAAAACACCCTGACCCCCCCCGAAACACCCTGACACCCCCCCAAAACAACCTGACCCCCCTCGAAACACCCTGACCCCCCCAGAACACCCTGACCCCCCCCCGAAACACCCTGACCCCCCCCCAGAACACCCTGACCCCCCCAGAACACCCTGACCCCCCCCAAGCACCCCGCGCCCCCCCCCATGACCCAACCCCCCCTCCTTGACACCCCCCCACCCCCAAATCCCCTCCTGCCCGCCCCCCCCCTTTCCTCCTCCTTATCCCCCCCCCCCCGTTTTATTTCCCCCGTGCCCCCCCCAGACGTGGACGAGTGCCGGGGGGGGGGCCTCTGCCTGCCCGGCCGCTGCCTCAACACCCCCGGCTCCTTCCGCTGCCTGTGCCCCCCCGGGCACCCCCCGGCGCTGCGCCCCCCCCGCTGCCTGCGCCCCCGCGCCTGAGGGACCCCCCCACGGCGGTGGGGGGGGTCGGGGGGGGCCGTATTTATTGTGTGTGTATATAAATATAAATACAGAGAAAAAAAAAAAAATACACCCTGGGGGGGGGGGGCACCGTCCTGCCCCCCCCCATGGAGAAGTGGGGCGGGGGGGGGCACCCCAGTTCTGAGTGTGCCCCCCCCCCGCACCCCCACACCCCGGCCTTGGGGTGCCATAGAGCATCCTGGCGGGGGGGGGGGGGGGGGGGCCGGGGGGGTGTTTTGGGGACACCCCCCCCCCCGTCATAACTTTTACAGAATAAAGGTTTTTCTATAAAACGAGGTGCCGGGGGGGGGCTGTTTGCATCCACCACCCCCCCCCCCGCCACCCCCTTCTGTGAGATTGGGGATCCCCCCCCCCGGGACTGGGACCCCCCCCCCGGGACTGGGACCCCCCCCCATGGGATTGAGGCGCCCCCCCCCACTGAAAAAATGGGGTGAAACCAGCCTGCTTTGGGGATCCTTTTATTGCCCCCCCCAGTGGCCCCCCCAGTGTCCACCAGTGCTCAGCAGTGCTCCCCAGTAGCCCCCAGTGCCCCCCCAGTGCCCCCCAGTGTCCACCAGTGCCTCCCAGTGTCCCCCCAGTGCCCACCAGTGCCTCCCAGTGTCCCCCCAGTGCTCACCAGCACCTGCCAGTGCCCCACCAGTGGCCCCCCAGTGCCCACCAGTGTCTCCCAGTGTCCCCCAGTGCTCAGCAGTGCTCCCCAGTAGACCCCAGTGCCCCACCAGTGCCCCCCCAGTGCTCTCCAGTGCCTCCCAGTGTCCCCCCAGCGCTCGCCAGTGCTCACCAGTGCCCACCAATGTCCATCGGTGCCCCACCGGTGTCTCCCCAGTGCTCCCCAGTGTCCCCCCAGCGCTCACCAGTGCCCACCAGTGTCCACCAGTGCACCCCCAGTGCCACCCTGTGCTCACCAGTGCCCACCAGCGCCCCTCTAGTGCCCACCAGTGCCCACCAGCGCCTCCCCAGTGCCCACCAGTGCCTCCCAAGTGTCCACCAGTGCCCCCCAATGCCTCCCAGTGCCCCCCATCTGCCACCGCCGCGCCCCGTTACGGCGGCCCCGCCCTCCGTGACCCCCCGGCCCCCCGCGCTGGTTTCTCGCCGTCCTTCCTCCCCTCCAGCAACCCGGCGCTTTCCTCCTCCTCCTCCTCCTCCTCCTCCTCCTCGTCGCTGGCGGCGCGGGCGAGGCCGTGGAGCCGGGCCAGGCGGTGGCAGCTCTGCGCCAACAGCAGGACGCCCGTCAAACCCACGAGGAGATAGGCTGGGGGAGACGCCGCCAAGGACCCAACGTCAACCCGACGGCACGGCCACCCAACGGCCACCCAACGGCCACCCAACGGCCACCCAACGGCAACCCAATGGCAAACCAACGGCCACCCAACGGGAACCCAACGGCAACCCAACGGCCACCCAACGGCCACCCAACGGCCACCCAACGGCCACCCAACGGCCACCCAACGGGAACCCAACGGCCACCCAACGTCAACCCAACGGCCACCCAACGGCCACCCAACGGCCACCCAACGGCCACCCAACGGGAACCCAACGGCCACCCAACGGCAACCCAACGGCCACCCAACGGCCACCCAACGGCCACCCAACGGCCACCCAACGGCAACCCAACGGCCACCCAACGGCCACCCAACGGCCACCCAACGGCCACCCAACGGCAACCCAACGGCCACCCAACGGCCACCCAACGGCCACCCAACGGCCACCCAACGGCAACCCAACGGCCACCCAACGGCCACCCAACGGCCACCCAACGGCAACCCAACGGCAACCCAACGGCCACCCAACGGCCACCCAACGGCCACCCAACGGCCACCCAACGGCAACCCAACGGCCACCCAACGGCCACCCAACGGCCACCCAACGGGAACCCAACGGCAACCCAACGGCCACCCAACGGCCACCCAACGGCAACCCAACGGCCACCCAACGGCCACCCAACGGCCACCCAACGGCAACCCAACGGCCACCCAACGGCCACCCAACGGCCACCCAACGGCAACCCAACGGCCACCCAACGGCAACCCAACGGCAACCCAACGGCAACCCAACGGCATCCCAACGGGAACCCAACGGCCACCCAACGGCAACCCAACGGCAACCCAACGGCCACCCAACGGCAACCCAACGGCAACCCAACGGCATCCCAACGGGAACCCAACGGCCACCCAACATCAACCCAACGGCAACCCAACGGCCACCCAACGTCAACCCAACGGCCACCCAACGGCCACCCAACGGGAACCCAACGGGAACCCAACGGCAACCCAACAGGAACCCAACGGCCACCCAACGGCCACCCAACGGGAACCCAATGGGAACCCAAGGGCAACCCAACGGCAACCCAACGGGAACCCAACGGCCACCTAACGGCAACCCAACGGCAACCCAACAGGAACCCAACGGGAACCCAACGGCAGCCCAACATCACATCAACCCAATGGGAACCCAACGTCAACCCAACGTCAACTCAACGTCAACTCAACAGCAACCCAACGTCAACCCAACGGGAACCCAACGGAAACTCAACGTCAACACAACGTCAACTCAACAGCAACGCAATTTCAACCCAACAGGAACCCAATGGCAACTCAACATCAACCCAACATCAACCCAACGGGAACCCAACGCCAACCCAACGTCAACCCAACCCAACATCATCCCATCATCAACCCAACGCCCTCTTCCCTTCGAAGGCGTTTTGGGGCTTTTGGGGGCATCCAGGGAAGTTCAGCTGCCCCCCTCCCACCCCCCCCCAAAAAAAAAACCAAAACCCAAACCCCAACCGATTCCCCTCACCAGCCACAGCCAACTGGTAGAGTTGCCTCCACGGTTGCCGCGGCTGCCGGGCCGGCACGAGATCCCCCAGGCCGACGGTGCAGAGCGAGATGACGCAGAAGTAAACGGCGTCCAAGTAACTCCAAGTTTCTTCCAGGGCGTCGAAAACGGCGGCGGGGAGAAGCACCAGCCCCCCCAAAACGGCCCCCACCAACGCCAGGAAATGGGCGCGGGCGGCGCCGCGGCGGCTGTACCCCCACCGCGCCCGCAGGTACCGCCGGGGCCGCTCCACCAAGGGTCCCGTCAGGCGGCGCGCGGCGCCCGCCAGCGCCAACATGGTGGCCGGGACCCCCAGGGCCGCGAGGGCGGCGCAGAAGGCTCTGCCGGAGGCGGAAACCGGGGTCACCCCGCCGTAACCTTGGGGTGGGGGGGCGGTTAGTGGTGGGGGGGTGGGGTCTCTGACCCCTCACCTTGACCCCCAACCCTGAGGTTGGAGGGGTGAGGGGGTGGAAGGGAGGTTGGGGATGGGGGGGAGAGAGGGGTGGGGGGGGGTCATGGGGGGCTGGGGGGGGGCCCTGGGGGGTACGTGGGGGTCGTGGGGGTCTTGGGGTGCACGTGGGGGTCATGGGGGGTCATTGGGGGATTGTTATGGGGGGCAAGGGGGGGTCATGGGGGGCTGGGGGGGCCCTGGGGGGTATGTGGGGGTCATGGGGGGTCATGAGGGGGTTATGGGGGGCAAGGGGGGGGCATGTAGGGGTCATGGGGGTCTTGGGGTGCACATGGGGGTTATGGGGGGCAAGGGGGGGGCATGGGGGCTGGGGGGGGGCCCTGGGGGGTACACGGGGGTCATGGGGGGCAAGAGGGGGGTAGGGGACGGGGTCATGGGGTGCACACGGGGGTCCCAGGATCCAGGGGGGATCATGGGGTGCAGGGGGGTTCGGGGGGGGGCCTGGGGTGCACGTGGGGGTCATGGGGTGCTGGGAGGGGGGGTCCGGGGGGGTCTGGGGGGCAAAGGGGGGGTTCTGGGGTGCAGGGGGGGGTGTCCCGGGGCTCCCCAGGGCCCCTGGGGGTCCCGGGGTGCCCAGAGGGTCCTGGGGTGCACAGGGGGGTCCCCAATCTCCTGGGGGGGGGGTGTCCCAGATCTCGGGGGGGGTCCCCAATTTCGGGGGGGGGTGTCGGGGGGGTCCCTTACCCACGGTGGTGAGGAGGGTGGTGACGAAGAGGAGGGCGGTGGCCAAGTCCCACTCGGAGGCGTCGGGGGTCCGGGGGGGCCCCTCCAGCGCCCGCAGGCCCAGTGCTCCCAGTAACACCAGTCCCGCGTAGGCGACCACCAGTAGCACCGCGCCGCGCCCCATCGCGCGCGTGTGTGTGTGTGACACCCCCCCGTGTGTGTGTGTGTGTGTCCCCCCCCGCCCATCACCGCGGCCTCGGGCCGGGACCCGCCCCGGGGGGGCGGCACCGCGGGGGGGCACCGGGGCCACCAGTAACGGGGGAACTGGGGTGTTGGGGGGGAACTGGGAGAATTGGAGTGGGGGGGGGGGGACTGGGGGAACCAGTAATGGGGGAACTGGGGTGTTGGGGGGGGAACTGGGAGAACTGGAGTGGGGGGGGGGGACTGGGGGAACCAGTAATGGGGGAACTGGGGTGTTGGGGGGGGAACTGGGAGAACTGGAGTGGGGGGGGGGGGACTGGGGGAACCAGTAATGGGGGAACTGGGGTGTTGGGGGGGGAACTGGGAGAACTGGAGTGGGGGGGGGGGGACTGGGGGAACCAGTAATGGGGGAACTGGGGTGTTGGGGGGGAACTGGGAGAACTGGAGTGGGGGGGGGGGGACTGGGGGAACCAGTAACGGGGGAACTGGGGTGTTGGGGGGGAACTGGGAGAACTGGAGTGTGGGGGGGGGACTGGGGGAACCAGTAATGGGGGAACTGGGGTGTTGGGGGGGGAACTGGGAGAACTGGAGTGTGGGGGGGGACTGGGGGAACCAGTAATGGGGGAACTGGGGTGTTGGGGGGGGAACTGGGAGAACTGGGGTGTGGGGGGGGACTGGGGGAACCAGTAATGGGGGAACTGGGGTGTTGGGGGGGGAACTGGGAGAACTGGGGTGTGGGGGGGGGACTGGGGGAACCAGTAATGGGGGAACTGGGGTGTTGGGGGGGAACTGGGAGAACTGGGGTGTTGGGGGTAACCGGGGTGACCAGTAAGGGGTAACTGGGGGGACTGGCGAGCAGCGGGGCCGCCCCCCGCGGGCTCACGGGACCGTCACGCGCTGCCACGGGACCGGCCGCTTCCTCCCGCGGCGGGGGGGGGACGGACACACCCCCCACACCCCCCCCCCCCCGCGGGCGGGGCCCGGGGCGTGGCGGCGCCTCCTGGTGGCCACCGGAGCCGGTCCGGTAGCCACGACGCCCGTTGCCATGGCGACAAGCGCGCCGCCATCTTGACGCCGGGCACAGCGTCCCGCCTCCTCCTCCTCTTCCAGCTACTTCCGGTCACCTGATGAGACCCGGGCGCCCCCGCGCCAACGACTTCCGGTGGGGGCAACCAATCAGCGCGGCGCTTGGCGGGGTCACGTGAGGAAGAAGCGGAAGCGGAAGGAGGCGTCGCGATGGAGCTGGACGGGGCGACGCGGCACCGTGAGCGGCGGCGGGGGGGGGGGGACACACACACACGGGGCGGCCGCCCCCCCGCCTCCGGCCTCGCCTCACCCCCCCGCTCTCCCCCCGCAGCCCCCAAGCGCCGCGTCCCGGCGGCGGCGCCGCGAATGGCGGATCCTCACCCCCTTTTCGATGACACCAGCGCGGCGGGAGGCGGCGGCGGGACCCACCCGGGCCGGGGCTACGGGGCTGCGCCGCCATCTTCCTCCTCCTCCTCCTCCTCCTCCCCGTACTCCCCTCCCGCGTCGTTCCTGGCCGAGCCCGTCTCCAGCCTGGCCGTGGCTTACGGCACCAGTTTGGCCAGTCAAGGCCGCGACATCGTGGACCGCAACGTGAGTGGGGGGCCGGGGGGGGAAACGGGGCCGCGTGGCCGGTTACCGAGACCCCTCCCGGTTTTTATCCCCCCCCGGCAGCTCGACCGGTTCATCCCGGTGGGGAAGCTCAAGTATTATTTCGCCGTCGACACCGTTTACGTGGGCAGGAAACTGGGGCTCCTCGTTTTCCCTTTTGTGCATCAGGTGAGGGCGGGGGGGGACTGCCGGTTACCGGGGGGTGAGGGGGGGGCGTTACCGGGGGCTTCTAACGGTTTGTGCGCCCCCCCGCCCCGACATCGCCAGGACTGGCAGGTGAGGTACCAGCAGGACGCTCCGGTCGCCCCCCGATTTGATGTCAACGCGCCCGATCTCTACATCCCGGGTACGTGTCCCCAAAACCGCCCCCAGCTAGAGACCCCCCCCCCTCAAAAAAATGACGCTTTCTCCTTCCCCCCCCCAAGTCATGGCCTTCATCACCTACATCCTCGTCGCTGGTTTGGCCCTGGGCACCCAAAACAGGTGAGAGCCCCGTCCCCGCGGGGTTTAGAAAAGGGGCAGCACCCCCGTTGCTAAATTCGAGGTGCTCCCCCCTAAAAAATAAAAAAAGCGTATTTTTTTTGCCCCCCCCCCCAGGTTCTCCCCCGACAGCCTGGGCCTGCAGGCGAGCTCGGCGCTGGCCTGGCTCATCGTGGAGGTTCTGGCCGTGCTCTTCAGCCTCTACCTCGTCACCGTCAACACCGACCTCACCACCATCGACCTCCTCGCTTTCGCCGGCTACAAATACGTGGGGTGAGACAGAGAAGATTTTTATTTTTTTTTTATTTTTTTTGTTGGCGGGGGGGTGTCTGAAGTTTTTCCGCCCCAATAACGCTCTGGGCCCGCGGCAGGATGATCATCGGCCTCATCTCCGGGCTCCTCTTCGGCCCCACGGGCTACTACGTGGTGCTGAGCTGGTGCTGCCTCAGCATCTTCGTCTTTATGGTAAAAAAATACTTAATTTTTTTTATTTTTTATTTTTTTTTTTAGCGAGGGCGATGTTTATCCCTGTTATTAATTTTTTTTTCTAATGACTTCCTGCCCCCCAGATCAGGACCCTGCGCCTGAAGCTGCTCTCGGAGGCGGCGGCCGAGGGGGTGCTGGTGCGAGGGGCCAAGAACCAGCTGCGGATGTACCTGACCATGGCCATCGCCGCCGCCCAGCCGCTCTTCATGTACTGGCTCACCTACCACCTCCTCAGGTGAGGGGGGCCCCCCCGAACCCCCCCAAACGCCCCCAGACGCCCCCAGCCCCATTTTACCCCCCCCCCCCCCCCCAAACCCCACTTTGCCCTCGGGTGCTTCAATAAACCCGGGGAGCCGCAGTGTCTGTGTGTGGCATCTGGACCCTTTTTTTTTTTTTTTTTTTTTTTGGGGGGGGGGGGGGTGTTACCCTGATTTTGAGGGGGGTTTTCATCGCGGGGGGGGGTGTGTTTGGGCCCCCCCAGCATCAGAAATATTGCTTTTCAAGATGCGGGAACAGGCAGTTGTGAGGTGCGGCCCCCCCCCCCCTCACTAAACCCACCAGATTTTGGGGGTCTCCTTTCCCCCTGACACCGCCCCCCAACTTTTCGTGGGCCCCCCCCCGAGGATCTTGGGGTGCAGGGGGGGCACCCCCGCGGCTCTGTGTCCCCCTCCCACCCCATGACACCGCGGTGTGACACCCGTGGACTTTGCTCCTGTGACTTGGCTCTTTAATAGCAGAGAGCGGGGGGGCAGGTGACGCCCCGGGGGGGGGCCGGGGGGGTGTTGTCACCCCCCTGTCCCCCCCCTCAGGGACTTTTCTTCTCCTTTTTCTTCTCTTTGGGCTTCTTGGGTGTTTTATTCTTTTTCTTGTGCTCGTGGCTGGGTTTGTGGTGCTGGGGGGGGGAAATGGGGGGGTCACAGGGCTGTGTGCCCCCCCCATGGGGTGCAGGGGACAGGCCGGGGGGGTTTGGGGTGCAGGGGACACTTTTTTTTTGGGGGGGGGGGTTTGTCTCTGGCCTTACCTTCCCCTCATTGTCAGAGCTGGAGCTGGAGGAGTCGGAGGAGTGGCCGTCCTGGCGGGGGGGGGGGGAGTTAAGGGGGGCCCTGGGGTGACCCCCCCACCCAGCCAGGGGCTCCTGGGGGGGTTTGGGGGTTCTAGGGGGGGAAGTGGGGTGCTGAAGGGGGGTCCCCAAGCTTGGGGGGGGGTGTCCCAGACTCAGGGTGTCCTGGTGCCATCAGGGTGAGGGGGGGGGGGTCCCAGACTGGGGGGGGGGGGGGGGGAGGGGGCTGTTTGGGAGTCGGGGGGGTCCCAGGGCTGGGGGGGGGGGTCCCCGGGGGGGGTGTGTATGTGGGTGACAGTTTGGGGGTACCCAGGGTAAAGGGGGGGGGGTCCCACAGCCCCTCACCTCGTGCCTCCTGCCCGGCTCCTTGGGGCGCTGCGTCTCCATGGCGGGGCGCTGCCAGCAGCTGGCCCCCCCCCCGGGCCCCCCCCCGGCTTTTGTGGGTGCGCGGGGCGGGGCGGGGGGGGGACATTGCCCTGGGCGGTGCCTCCCAGGGAGGGGTGGGGCCAAAGATTTGGGGTGGGGCAAGATTCAGGACAGCCCGCCCCCCCCCCCCCCCCCAAGATAAGAGACAGAACCGCCCCTATTTCCCCCCCCCCCCCCCCAACACCCCAATTTTCCCCCAGGGTGGGGCCACGGGTTTGTCTTTGCTGAATCAGCAGATGTGGGGTTTTTGTTTGAGCCCTTCAGGGGGTTTTTGGGGGGTGTTTGTGTGTCGTTCCGTTCCCCCCCCCCAAGAATCCCAAGCCCCCCCCGGAGGGTGTTTTATATTTCCCTTTATTCAGGAAAAAAAAAAAAAAATTAAAAAGTCCCTCTAATGTATAAAACCCCCCCAAAAATTAAGAATTAAATCTGGTTGATTCGATACAACGATCACAAACAGCCCCCCCCACCCACACAGAGAAAACAAGGGGGTGGGGTTCCCTGAAATCACTGGGGACCCCCCCTCAAAAAAAAAAAAAAAAATTACTGCAACATCCAACCCCCAAAATCACTTGGATCTCCCCCCCCCCCCCAAAAAAAAAATCACTGGGAGAGGGTCCCGGCCCCCTTGGGTGGGAAGAGCTGGGTAAAAGGGAGCCCCCCCTTAAAAAAAAAAAAAAGATAAAAAGGGGGTTTGTATGATTTTAGGGGTGCCCCCCCCGTCTCCCCCATCCCTTTTTTCTACAAAATTTAAAAAAATCGACACACCCGAGAGGGGGGAAAAAAAAAAACCACAAAACCACCCGGAAAAACGATGATAAAGAACAAGCGAGGTGCGAAGTCATTTTGAAGGGGGGGGGGGTGACCACAAAGAGGGGGAGCCCCCCCTCAGAGGGTGTAGGCGTTGCTC
>NC_134071.1:1296968-1344468 GCF_965140245.1 Athene noctua
AACTGCTAAATATTCACATGCCTTCTTCTGGTCTCCTGTCGGGAAGCAGAGATTCCCCCTCCTGCCTGCGGCATGTTCCTCCTGCTCCGCAGAGCGGGAAGAGGAGTATAATGCCCTTGTGGCATTTCTGGGACAGGGGGGCTGGCTCTGCCCCTTCCCACTCCCCCCTATGCTGCCTCGTTTAAGGGGTGAGGGGACGACGGTGGGCGAGATGGGGGGATGCTGGCAACGGACACAGTGACATTCTCATTGCAGAGGGCAGAAGACTACGGCCCCGTGGAGGTCATTTCCCACTGGCACCCCAACTTGACCATCAACATGGTGGACGACCACACGCCCTGGGTGAAGGGCAGCGTGCCGCCCCCCCTGGACCAGTGTAAGGCCCGAGGGCAGCTTCCCGAGGCCGGCCCGACCATTTTTTCTCTCCTCAGAGGACGCATTTGGGCTTCTGTGGGAAATGGGGGTTGTTTTGGGTGTCGTCCCTGTGACCCCACGCCTCTCTGGGTGCTTGTAGGGGGCTGACCCGGGGTTTGGCCTCGGTCTCTCCTGGGTGACGGTGACGATGGCGGTTCCCCATCGCCTGCTCAGCCCTCCCTCTGCTCTTTTCCCCGGCTCCAGATGTGAAGTTTGATGCCATCAGCGGTGACTACTACCCCATCCTCTACTTCAATGACTACTGGAACCTGCAGAAAGATTATTTCCCCATCAATGAGACCCTGCAGCGCCTGCCCTTCCGCCTCTCCTTCTGCCCACTCTCCCTGTGGCGCTGGCAGCTCTACGCCGCCCAGAGCACCAAATCCCCCTGGAATTTCCTGGGAGAGGATCTCTACGAGCAGTCGGACGAGGAGCAGGACTCGGTGAAGGTGAGAGCTGCTCACAGGGGCCTCCCTCCTCATGGCTCCGGTGCCTCGATCCCTGGCGTGCCGGGGTGGCGGGAGGGTGGGACGGAGCCTCAGAGAGGTTTTTGGTGCCTGTTTCAGGTCGCTCTCCTGGAGACCAACCCCTACCTGCTGGCGCTGACCATCATCGTCTCCATCGTTCACAGCATCTTCGAGTTCTTGGCCTTCAAAAACGGTGAGCGGGACCCCAGGGATCCGCCAAGAGGGGAAGGATGTGAAGGCGGCAGCTCCTGCTTCAGCAGAGCAGACGTTCCTCTGCCTGTTTGCAACATTTTCAGCAGCCGCAGCCCAACCCACCTGTGTCCTGGGCAGGCTGTGGCCGCCGTGGTGCGTGTTGAGGCAGCTGGTGCTCCTCAGCTGCGCTCCTCTGTGCCGCGGGGCCGACTTCTGAGGGCAGAAAGCTGGAAACTGGTAGTTTGCTGGGCTTCCTTTGATGGCACTGCCTGCTCCTCTTGCTCCCTCTGCCGGGATGTGGGACGTGGCAGCAATCCAGAGCCTCTGGCGCGGGGGGGTTGGTGACTGCTTGGGTCCTTTCCCAACAGACATCCAGTTCTGGAACAGCCGGCAATCTCTGGAGGGACTTTCCGTCCGTTCCGTCTTCTTTGGCGTCTTCCAGTCCCTTGTCGTCCTCCTCTACATCTTGGACAATGAAACCAACTTTGTGGTGCAAGTCAGCGTCTTCATCGGGCTCCTCATCGATCTTTGGAAGATCACAAAGGTCATGGATGTCCGGGTAAGCGCCAGCACGGGCACTGGGGGGGGGGGGTTTGGCGGTGCCCCCAGTCCTCGGTGACACCTTTCCCCTCCTTTTGGTAGCTGGACCGCGAGAACAAGGTGGCGGGAATGTTCCCCCGTGTCACCTTCAAAGACAAATCGACCTACGTCGAGTCTTCCACGAAGGTGTACGACGACGTGAGTTGAGGGGCGAGTGCTGGCACGCGCGGCCCCTCGCTTTGGCTTCCCCAGTTCCCTTCGTGGGGCTGTGCCAAGGCTCTGGGCCTGTTCCCAGTTGATTTTGGGATGTCCCTCTCCCCCAGATGGCTTTCCGGTACCTCTCGTGGATTCTCTTCCCCTTGCTGGGCTGTTACGCCGTGTACAGCCTGCTCTACCTGGAGCACAAGGGCTGGTACTCGTGGGTGCTGAGCATGCTCTACGGCTTCCTCCTCACCTTCGGTGAGTGCCACCCCACCCAACCCCTTGCCAAGAAGATGTCTCGCCCGTCCCGGCCTTGTTACGCTAATGAGGAGTGCCCCCCCTTCACAGGTTTCATCACCATGACCCCCCAACTCTTCATTAACTACAAGCTGAAGTCGGTTGCCCACCTCCCATGGCGGATGTTGACCTACAAAGCCCTTAACACCTTTATCGATGACCTCTTCGCCTTTGTCATCAAGATGCCCATGATGTACAGGATAGGCTGCCTGCGGGACGGTACGGCGCCGGGGGGGTCCCTTGTGGTGTGTTTGGCGGTGTCTTACTCCCCTGCCCCCTCACTTCCTCCCCTTTTCTTCCTCAGACGTCGTCTTCTTCATTTACCTCTACCAACGCTGGATCTACCGTGTTGACCTCACGCGCATCAACGAATTTGGCGTCAGTGGGGAGGACCAGGTCTCCCCCCGACCCTCCCTGCCCCCCAGCCCCCCCCCCACACTCCCACCCGCCACTGGCCCCCTGGGGGGAGAAAAAACACCAGAGGACAAGAAGAAGGATTAACCGACCTGCCCCCCAACTCCTCGCTCGGTTTTTACCAAAGCCGATGGCCCTGCTGGGCACCGCATGGGGCGGGGGGGAGCGGCCGTGCCGCTGGGGGTTTGGTTGGGTTTTTTTCCCCCCCCCTCCCTGGGGAATTTGGGTGGGGGGGAGTGAGGGGGGGGTTGTGGCAGCTGTGGGGGCCCCCCCTCCCCTCCCCTCCCCAGGCTGTGTTTCACGTTCCTCCCCGGTCCCCTCAGCGTTGTGCGCTCCATCCCATTGTGCCGGTGTGTAGGACAGTGTCACGGAGATCTCGCGGCGTCGCCTCTTCCATAAAAGAGCTGATTTAACCCCCAAAAAACGACCTGCCTGCCTCGCTTGCGCCGCTCCCCATTTTGGGGTGTCCTCCCTCCATTTTGGGGTGCCCTCCTTCCCCCAGCAAGGTGAGCTGTGGAGCAGCCCCAGGCTGGAGCCCCAAGTATTGTGTAGGGAAAAGGGGGGGCACTGCTTTCCCTGTGGGGGCTATGGGGGGCTGGCTGGTGTGTGTTGGGGGGGGTCCCCAATGCTCGGGGGGGACCCCAGGGGTCTGTCCTGGCGCTTAGTCCCCCTAAGCTGGGGGGGGACCCTAGCGTCCTTCCCAGCGTGTAGGGGTGCTTGGGGGGGTCCTGGGTGAGTCCTCCGGGATCTGTCCAGGGGTTTGGGGGGGTCCCGATGCCGGGGGTGGGGGTCCCTGGGGTCCTTCCAGTGCTTGGTGGGGGGTCCCGGTCTCGGTGGGCAGTTCCAGGTGAACCAGGCCCTGGTATTTTTGGGGGGCGGGGGGGATGTCCCGGTCCCGGGTATCCCTCCCGCTTCGGGGGAGGGGGGGGGGTCCCGGGGGTGCCCTTCCCGTCCGCCTCCCCCCGCCCGTCACGGGGCGCCGGTGGCCCCTCCCCGCGGCCACGTGCTGCGGAAGCCCCGCCCCCTCACGTGGCGGAGCACCGGCCCCGCGGCCGCACGTGGCGCCGGCAGCGACGTCACCGGGCTGCAGCCGCACCCATTGGCCGAAGGAACCGTCCGTCCGCCCTGGGGGGCGGCGCCCGGGCAGCGCTTGGTGGGGTTGGTGCTGCCGATACCGGAGTCCCGGGCCCGCCCCCGGGCCCTCCCCCCGCCCTGGAGCCCCCCGAGTCCGGTACCGGAGCCCCCCGCCCCCTCACCGGTACTGTCCGTGGCTCCCCGCGCCCCGTTCCCGGACCGGGACCGGCAGCCCCCCCCCCCCCCCCCCCCCCGCCGCCCGGTACCGTCACCGGCTCCGGACCCAGGCAGGTACGGGGGAGGCGGGGGGACGTTTGGGCGGGACTTTGGGGGACACGGGGACATCTGGGGGGACACCGGGGGACACCTGGGGATATGGAGGTACTGTGAGAAGGTGTTGGGGGGCGACCGGGGGTGCCCCCACCAGGCTGTGGCAATGGGTGGACAGAGGACGTGGGGCCGGGGGAAGACGGAGGCCCCAAGTCCCCTTGGCACCCCCGGTGCCACCCTGGGGGGGGGGCCCTGGGCCGGGAGCGGGGGGACAGGGTGGGCTCCACTGTGTCACCACCCCCTCCCGTCCCTGTCACCTGGCCACTGCTGCCACCCGGCCAACCCCGCCCTGCGCTGGGCCACCACCCCCCACCCCCCCGCGTCACCGGGAGCCCCCAGGACGCCACCCCTCCACCCCTGGTCCCAGTGACCCTCTACGTCCCCCCACAGGAGGGGCTGCCCCGATGCCGGCCGAGCCAAAGGGGCCAGGCGTGGCCACCGAGATACCCCCTCCCCGGCCCATCCCCAGGGCCCCCCCAAAGAAGACAAGAGGTGGGTGGGGGGCACAGCACCCCCCTGCCAGCGACTCCGAGAAGGACTCCGGCTTCTCAGGTAGGGGCCGTGTCCTGTCCCCATCCCCTGGGCTGGGGGTCCCCGTCCCTGGGATTGGGAGTCCCGGGCCTGGGGAGGCCCCGGGGCCGGCTCAGGGTGCAGGGGGAGCTCACTCCCACCCTGGCAGACACCAGTTCGGAGCACCTGAGCGGGCGGGAGCAGACGGACGCGGAGGAGCCACCTGGCACCGAACTGGCCCAGCCACTGTACCTGCTCGCCACCACGGCACCCAGCCACCCCTCCGCCCGCCTGGCACCTGTCTACCTCGTCCACAACCTCCTCCTCCAGCAGGTAACGGCACCGTGCTGCCGGCTCTAGCACCGGGCTATACTGGCACCGGGTGACACCTGCACCGGGAGGCTCTGGTATGGTGCAGATTTGGCACCGGGCTGCTTCAGCCCCGGGCTACACCGGCACTGAGCTCTGCTGGAACTGGGCTCCACTGGTGCCCTGTGGCTCTGGTATGGCACGGCTATGGCACCGGGCTGCTTCAGCACCAGCCTGCGCTGGCACCGTGCAGCTCTGGCGTGGCGTGGCACCGGCACGGCACTGCTCTGGCGCCGGGCCGGTGCAACGCTGCGGCGTTCCAGCACCGTGTTCTGCCGGCACCGAGCGGCTCCAGCGCAGGGCTGGCTCGGCACCACGTACCGTCACGGCTGAGCTGTGCCGGCACCGTGCTGCCCCAGCTCAGCACCACGCAGCTGCGGCACCGGGCTGGTTCAACGCCGTGTGGCGCCGGCATCTCACTTGGGCGGCACCCGACTCTGCCGGCGCTGTGCTTCTCCAGCACCGTGCCGGCTCCGGCCTCGCTCACCGCCCCCTCTTTCCCCGCAGACCCTGGGAGCCCCACCGGAGCCCTGGCAGCCGGCTCAGCTTCTCCTAATCCAGCCGCCGCTGCCTGCCGCCCCCCACCCTGCCGCCACCGCCCCGGCAGGGACCCCGGAGTGTCCAAACCGGCATCGGGGGGTGACGGCGGAGCTGCTGCGCTGGGGGGGGGTGCTGGCGGCAGCTCTGCGCACCGGGGCCCTTCTCCGGCAGAACCGGCGCACCCAGCGGGAGATCGCCACCCTGCGCCGGCACGCTCGGCTCCTGGCCCGCGCCGCCCGCGACCCCCGCGCCTGGCTGCGCCTGTGCGATGCCCTGGGGGGGTGGGACGGCGGCTCCCCGGTGTCCCCTGGTGTCCCCCGCCAGGGCCCCCCGGCTGTTGGGGAGGGGCTGGGCGCCGGGGGGCTGTAGGGATGCGGGGAATAAAGGTGCTGGGGTGTCCCCGACGTGTCCTGTCTCTGTCCGCGGTGGCCCCTGGGGTCGTCCCATTCCCATGTCCTCCCGCGGGGTCCCCCTCTAGTGTCCCCAGTGACCCCCGGGGTTCCCCACATGTGTCCCTGGTGGCCCCAGGCGTGTCCCCCACCCCTGTCCCCAGTGTCCCACCGGGGTTCACCCCCCCCAAATCCCCCCCCCGGGGTCCGCCCCATCCCCGTCCTGACACTCACAGCGCCGAGGGGCGTGGCCTCGGGCATGTAGCTCCGCCCACCGCCAACGGCGCGGACTGGCGTGACCAGAGCTGCCCCGGGCCGGGGAGGGCGGTGCTACGCATGCGCGAGCCCCCCTTCCGGGAAGGCGGAGTCGCGCCTTTTGATTGACAGGGCGGCGGCCAATCACTGCGCGGAGGGGAGGTGGGCGTCGCGGCCGCTCCACCGGAGCCCTCCCGCGCTGACCTCTGACCCCTGACCCGGCCGGGCCAGGGCCTGCGACCCCCGCCCCGGCCATGGAGGCCCCGGCGGGGAAGCGAAGGCGCTTCACGCTGCGGCAGGAGGGTCCCGACGACCCCGCGGTACTGGCGGCGGAGGGGGGAGGCTGAGGCTGGGGGGCCCACGGGTGACCGGGGGTGGGACACTGGAGCCGGGGGGGCCCCACAGGAGGCAGCGGGCGGTGGGGGAGGTGTGGGAGGCCTCGCGCAGAGCCGCTCCCCCCCGCTCCTTCCCCACCAGGTCCCGTCGCTCTTCAAACCCTCCGCGGCTGCCCCCGGGGTTCCCCCCGGCCCCCCCCCGCCGCCCCCGGGCCCCAGCTCCTACGCCGAGTACGTGATGCAGCAGTCGGCCCCCACGGCCTCCCTTGGAGACGCCGAACCAGCCCCGGGCACCCCCTGCGCGGTGGGGGCTCCCCCCGGGCACCCCCCGGCCCTTGAGTCTGGCGGTGGCCCCCCGGTGGGGGCTGCTCCGGGTGGGGGCAGTCCTGGGGATGTGCCCCCCCTGCCCGTGCTCAGACCGGGCGCCAAGAGCAGCAGCATCATCGTCAGCCCGCGGCAGGTGAGAAGGGGGGGGGGGGCACGAGGGCCATCCTGGGGCTCGAGGGGACAGTCCCCCCATATTTTGGGGCTTGGGGGTCCATCCTGTGGTGTCTTGGGGCTGGGGGGGGCATCCTGTGGTGGTTTGGGGCACAGGGGGACATGCCTGGTCCCCCAGAACATGGGAGGGGACTGTCCCCTGGTGTCTTGGGACAGACGGAGGGGGACTGGGGGGCTAGTCCCCATGCCGGGGGGCCCCTGAGACCCCACCACCCCTGTCACCCCCCAGCGAGGCAACCCGGTGCTGAAGTTTGTCCGCAACGTCCCCTGGGAGTTTGGTGATGTCGTCCCTGACTACGTGCTGGGCCAAAGCACCTGCGCCCTCTTCCTCAGGTGAGCCGGGGCTCCTGGGGCTCCCCCCAGGGTTCTGGGGTTGTCCCCCCAGTGTCACCCCATCCCTGCTGCTCTCCATCCCCCCCAGCCTGCGGTACCACCACCTCAACCCCGGTTACATCCATGACCGTCTGCGGCACCTGGGCCGGAGCTACGGGCTGCAGCTGCTGCTGCTCCAGGTCGATGTGGTGAGAGCCCCTGGCCCCCTGGCTCCTCCATCTTGTCCCTCTGTCCCCTCCAGCCCTGTCTCCCTCTCCATCCTGTTCCCTCCAGCACCTCTGTTCCCATCCCCTTGCTCTTTGGGCTCCTCTGTCCCCGTCCCCTCGCTCTCCTGGTACCCCTGTTCCTTCCATCCCCGTCCCCTCTCTCTTTGGGCTCCTCTGTCCCCACCTTCTCATTCTCCTGTCCCCTCTGTCCCCCTCACTCTGTCCCGCCGCAGAAGGACCCTCACCAGGCGCTGAAGGAGCTGGCAAAGATCTGCATCCTGGCTGACTGCACCCTCCTGCTGGCCTGGAGGTAGGGGCTGTCCCTGTGACCCCCGGGGGGGCCCTGCTGTCATCCATGGGTGCCCCCCCCCAATTCCCTGTGCCCTCCCCAGCCCCGAGGAGGCTGGGCGGTACCTGGAGACCTACAAGGCCTATGAGCAGAAACCACCCGACCTGCTGAAGGAGAGGGTGGAGCAAGATTTCCTGTCCCGGGTGAGCTACACCCCCTCCCTGCACCCCAATTTGGTGACCTGGGGGACCCCAAGAGTCCTCTAACCCCTTTGCTGACACCCCCAGATGACCGACTGCCTGACCAGCATCAGATCGGTGAACAAGACGGACACGCTGAGCCTCCTCACTGCCTTTGGGGTGAGTCTCCCCGTGGGGACAGGGATGTATCCCCGAGCCCCCTGTTTCCCCCCAAGCCCCTCGTTGCCCTCCCAAAGCCTCCCTCACTCCCTCCCATCCCGCAGTCGCTGGCGGCCGTGGTGGGGGCCTCCAAGGAGGACCTGTCCCTCTGTCCCGGCGTCGGGCCCCAGAAGGTGAGCGGCGAGGGGACACGGCGGGGGGGACGGGACAGTACGCAGCCTCTCCCAGCCCCCCTCACGACCCCCTTGTCCCCCCCAGGCCAAGCGGCTCTTTGACGTCCTGCACGAGCCCTTCCTCAAGGTCCCCAAATGAGCAGCCCCCCCGCAAATATGTGTTTTTTTACAATAAATGGCATTTATTACACAACTTTGGGTGGAAGGTGTGTCACTCCACCTGCTCCCGCTTGTGCTTCTTCTTCTTCTTCTTCTTGGGCACTTCGGGGGTCACTCCGATGTCTGGCGGGGGGGGTCCCAGCCCTTGCTTGCCCGCCTCACCGGGCGCTGCCCTCCCCGGCGTCGACATTTCAGGTGTGTCCGGTGGCGGCTCCATCATCTTCTTCTTCTTTTTCTTCCTCTTGGTTGGCGTCGGGTCGGCCGTGGGGGGGTCCCCAAAGCTCTCGGTGATGCTGAGGCATCCGCGGAGGGGGGGAGCACAGGCCAGGGGGCCACCGGCGGAGTCGGGGGCCAGGAGGAGGGTTCTGCCAGCCCCCCCCGGGATCCCCTGCAGCCTGTAGAGCCGCCCGTCCCCATCCCGGGGAGGGCGGAGCTGCCCGCAGCCGTCCAGCGGCACCGCGCAGCCTTCCAGGCTGGGGGGCAGGGCCGTGAGGGGGGTGCTGGCGCTGCCACCACCCCCCGGCGCTGCCACCAGCAATGTGACCCCCTCAATGTCACCCGCCCACCCAGATGTCACCAGCGCTACTACCCCCACCCCGTGCCCACCTCAGTGGCACTGTGACACCCCCACCCCCCCCCCGTTGTCGCTGACCCCTCAACTCCCCCCAGATGGCACCGACACCCCCCTGTGCCCCCCGTAGATGGCACTTACCCCCCCCCCGCCCCCCCCCCCATCGTCCACCCGACTGACCTCTCGGGGCAGAAGTCGGCGGGGGTGCGGATGAGCCAGAGTTCGGTGGAGGGACCCGCCAGGGCCCCCCCCAGCAGCCCGGGGGGGGGCGAGAGAGTCACCGCCTCGAAATCGGGGGGGCACCGGAACCGCACGGGCCCTGGGAACGGGGGTGTGTGTGTATGGGGGGTGTGTTATGCCCCGTGTCCCCCCATAACCCCCCGTGTACCCCCCGCCCTCCCGCACCCCCCCGTCGCTCACCCTCCATGCCTCCGCGTGCACAGCGTAGCCCCGCCCCCTCCCGCCCCACGGTGCAGTCCGGTGGCGGGAAGGAGGGGGCGAGGCCTATCGCGGAGCCCCGCCCCCCTCCCCGCCCTTAGGTGGGCGTTGCCGGAGCGCTGCCGGACGGCGGCGGCTTTTAAAGGTGCAGAGACCCCCCGGGACTTCGCGGGGACGCCGAGGGGGCGCAGGGTCACTGCGGGGGTGGGGGACACGGGGAAGAGGGGGGAGGGGGATGGCCCCGACTACAGCTCCCGGCGTGCACCGGGGCCCGCCCGACCGGCCGGACCGGGTCCGGGGCGGAGGCGGGGCTGGGAGGTGCCGGCGCTGCAGGTACCGGGGGCGGGGGGGGCTCCGCACCCCGTAACTCACCCCCGTGGCATCTCCCCCCCCGCCTCGTGGGACATCCCCCCCACTTCGTGAGACCCGTCCCGATGGACCCGCCCCCCCTCCCCGTGGGATCTGCCCCCCATCGTGGGACCCGCCCTCCCCAGTGGGACCTGTCCCCCCATCCCCCCCGGCACCCTGGGGCGCAGGGCGCGGCCCCCCCCGCCCCCCCGCGTGACCCAGCGCTCTGGAATTGGGCGTAGAGGCCGCGGGCGCGCCACCGGCACCAGCACCCTGACCCGCACCGCCCCCCGTGCCCCGCTGCACCCCCCCCAGGTACCGACCTCCGCGTGGGACCCGCGGGGCTGGGGTCGGGGAGCACCCTTGGGTGCTGGGCCCGATTTGGGGTGCTGGAGCAGCACCCTTGGGTGCCCGGATGCCGGGGTCCAGTTTGGGGTGCTGGATGGGGGGGGGTAGAGCACCTCTGGGTGCCTGGGTCGGATTCGGGGTGCTCTGTGGGGGGATTGGAGCGCACCCTTGGGTGCCTGGGTCAGATTCGGGGTGCTGGGGAGCACCCTTGGGTGCCTGGACACTGGGATCTGTTTTAGGGTGCTGGGTGGGGGGATAGAAGACGCTTGGGTGCCCGAGTCGGATTCGCAGTGCTGGGGAGCACCCTTGGGTGCCTGGACACTGGGATCTGTTTTGGGGTGCTGGGGGGGGGGGGTAGAGCAGCCTTGGGTGCCTGGGTCCGATTTGGGGTGCTCTGTGGGGGGAGCACCCTTGGGTGTCTGGCTCTCGTCTGGGGTGCTGGGGAGCACCGTTGGGTGCCTGGGTCCGATTTGGGGTGCTGGGTGTTGGGGAGCACCCTTGGGTGCCTGTCTCTGGTTCAGGGTGCTGGGGTGGGGGATGTTGGGGAGCATCTTCGGGTGCCTGCGTCCGATTCGGGGTGCTGGGTGGGGGGGGAGCACCCTTGGGTGTGGGGCCGCCTCGGTTCCCTCCCAGCCCCCCTCCCCGTCTGGCCGCCCGGCCCGGGGCGAGCTGGGGCTTGTCCCGGTCTCCCGGGGGCGGGGGCCGGGTGGGGCCTCCTGGGTGGGGCCGCGGCTCTGGGGAAGGGGGTTCCGGGGGGGGTGTGTGTCCCCCAAACCCCCCTCTGCCACCCCCAGGAGTGGGGGACACAGGGTGCCCTCCCTGACACCTCAAATCCCCCCCCGCGGGCACGGGGGCACCCACAGTTTGGGGCGGTGGGGTGTGGTGTGTATCCGTGGGGGACAGACCGTCGACGTTGGGAGACCCCAGTGGAAAAGTGGGTGTCCTGCCGCCCCCCTTTAACATGGGGGTGCACACCCCCCCTACACCCCCCTCCCAGGGCCCTGCCTCGGGGCGGGGCGGGCGGTGTCTGCTCCTCGGGATGGATTAATTACTGGTAATTAGTGTGATGATGATCCCCCAGAGGCTGAGCGGGTCGAAACACGTCCCTGCTCCCCACGTTCCCAGGGGATTGGGGCGCAGGGTGGGGAGGGAGGGGTGCCCTCCCCCAAATTTTTGGGGTGGGTGGGTGCCCCCCACCCTAGGTCACCCCTTTTCCCCCCCAGGTTAGAAGATGGCGAGCGAGCGGCTGCGCAGCGCCCAGGACCTGCTGGATCTCACCTTCCAGTGTGAGTGGGGGGCGGTGGGGGCGACACAAGCGACTTTTTGGGGTGCGGCCTGACACCGCCCCCCCTCCACCCCCCCATTTTCGTGCCCCCCCCAGCCCTGGCCATGCAGCACATGGACCTGAAGCAGGTGGAGCTGGACACGGCGGTGGCCAAGGTGGACGAACTCTCCCGGCAGCTTGAGTCTCTCTGGACTGACGGCCCTGGCCCCCCAAAAGTAGGACCTGGGTGTTGGGGGAGCACTTGGAGGGCACCCTGTGGCCCCCTCATACCCACCATACCTCACCTGGTGCTCTCCCTCCTCTCCCACCCCCCCCCTAGGAACAGTACAGCCCCAGCCGGACCTGCTCGCCCCTTGGCCGGAGGAGCCTGGCACCAGAGAGCGCTGAGCTTTCGGGGGACCCCCTGGGGCGCCCCGGTTCCCCCCGGGCCCCCCATTATCTCCCGGGGGAGGATCGGGCCCCTTCACCCCGCCCCAAGGTGCTGGCGGTGCCCTACGAGGGGCTGACGTTGCCCAGCCCAGGGGGTCGAGCCCCCTCCCCACGCCCCCATCGCCCCTATGAGTTTTTGGGGCTCGGGGGGTCCCCTCGCCCGGGCGAGGGGTCTGTCTTCTTTCCTGAGAGGGCCCCCTCGCCCCGGCCTCCCGCGCCCCCCCCCTACGAGGTGCATGGGCTGTACCCCTCCGTCACCAGCGCCGCCGTCACCTTCCGGGCGCAGGGTAAGGCCACTGGGGCGGGGGGGAGGGGGGGACACGGTGGCGACAGTCCCTTGGTTGGGGAAGGGGCTGGTGTCCCCATCCCTGGCTGACCCCAAAATGGGGTATCCCCCATCTTGGGGTGTCCCCAAGCTGTCCTGGGGTGCTTCTGTCCCATCCCGGGGTGTCCCCAAGCTCTCTCTGGGCTTCCCTGTCACCGGGTGCTCCTGCCCCACCCTGGGGTGCCCCACTCTATCCCCTGTACCCCAAATTGGAGGTCACTGGGAAGTATGTCTGGGCCATGTGGGGGTGTCCCCTCACCCCCCCCTTCCCTGTCCCCCCCCCCCAAGATGACCTTGTGATCAAGCGGCGGCCGCAAAAGAGCTGGAACGAGTCTGACCTGGATGTGGCCTACGAGAAGAAACCCTCTGGCTCTGGGGGCTACGACCGTGAGCTGGGGAGGCTGGGGGGGCATGCAGGGGGTGAGGGGGCACTGGGGGGGCACACAGGGGCTTGGGCGGCTCTGAGGGGGGCTGGGGGAAGCCAGAGCTGGCAGCTGAGGTGGCTTTGGGGTATAGGAAGGTTTAAGGGGAGGGCATTTGGGGGAGGGGGCGGAATAGAGGTTCCAGTGGGGAGGGGGGGTCCTGAGGCAGCTGGGGGGGCGTTATTGGGGTGTCCAGGGGCAGGTTGGGCCTGGAGGGGGGGGCCAGACGGTGGGGGCTTGTTGGGGTACAGCAGGGTCAGAGGGAGGCTCGTTGGGAGATGCGGTGGAGGGTCTGGGGGTGTCGGTTTGGGGAATGGTCTAAGGGTGTTGGGGGCTGAGCACGCGTCGGGGCGCCTCTGGGGTGGAGGCCGCATCCCCCCTGACTCCAGCGCAGCACTGAGATCCCTGTCACCCCCTGTCCCGTCCCCCCTTCCCAGGCACCGGCGAGGGACAACCGGGGCTGCGGCCAGTGCTGGCACCGTGGCGGGAGTCAAGCCTGGACGGGGCTGGTGGCCAGGGCAAGGTGAGCTCCAGGGCGGGGGTCCGGCCTTTGCGCCCACCCCTGGTGCCCGACACCGGGGTAGATGGGCTGACTCCCACCCTGACACCTTGTTTTCTGTGTCTTCCCTCACCCCAGGACGGTGCCTACGGGGGGCACAGTGCCACCCTCCCCCGAAACTACAAGGTGTCCCCGTTGGCGGGCGAGCGGCGGGCGGAGGGACCCTTCCGGCGTTCGGGGGGGCCTGGCACCCTGCCCCGCGGGTGGCATTTCTCCCAGCAGCCTGTCTCCCGCATCCCTGTGCCCCCCCAGGGTGGGCGACCCCCCCGCCACAAACCCTTGCCGCTCTCCATGATCTTCAAGCTGCAAAATGCTTTTTGGGAGCAAGGGGTCGGCGCTCCCCGGGGGCTTCCCCTGGGCCTCCCTGCTGCTCCCCGTACACCCCAAAAGCAGCCTCAGCTCCCAGCGCTGCCCCAGGCCCCCCCAGCTCTGCCTGGGGGTGAAGGTGAGGTGCCCATGGGGTTGGGAGGGGGTGTTATTGGGGGCTTGAGCAGGCAGGACGTGGGTTTGAGGGGCTGCAGCATGAGGGGTGGGGTATCTTGGGGTACAGTGGGACTGCAGTATTCTGAGGCATGGGGGGTTTTGGGGGGGGTCAGTGGGGCTTGGGGTGCTGACGTGCTCTGACTCCAACTTCCTTGCAGGATCTGGGCGCCCCGCACCCCCCGAGACCCTCCCACCGGAGGGGGAGCCGGAGCTGGAGCGGCTGCTGCAGGGTGGTGAGTCCGAGGGGCTGGAGCGGCCGCTCAGCCCCACGCGGCTCCAGCCCCTCCTGCCCCCCGAAGCCCAGCGGGTCCCCGAATTCGAGGAGGTGGCCCGGGTGCTGGCCGAGATGCCGCGGCCCCTCAAACGCCGTGGCTCCATGGAGCAGAGCCCCGGGCCGGTGCTGCCACCCACCCGCACCCGCCAGTACCAGCAGCTCATCACCCGGCTCCTGCACCGCCCGCCCCGCCGCGACGAGCCCCCAGCCCCTGCTGATGCCGGCGCCTCGCCTGACCTGCCACCCCCCACTCCGGTGGCACCTGAGGCCCGGCCACCCCGTCACAGTTCCCCGCCGCAGTCCCCCAGCACCTCCGCACCTGCCCTGGTAAGTGGCTGTGGTCCCTGGGGGTGCCACACGGTGCCCGGTATCCCTCGGAGCCCCCCGGGTTGTCAGGCAGTGGTTGGTGTCCCCCGACATGCCACACGATGCTGGGTGTCCCTTGGAGCCCCCTGGGGTGCCAGGCAGGACCTGATGTCTCCCAGCGTCCCTTGGAGTCCCCTGGGGTGTCTGGGAGCGCTTGGTGTCTCCCAGTGTCCCCAGAGGTGCCACACGGTGTCCAGTGTCCCTTGGAGCCCCCAGAGGTGCCACATGGTGCACAGTGTCCCCTGGGGTGCCAAGCCGGGCCTGGTGTCCCTTGGGGTCCCCAGATGTGCCACGTGGTGCCTGGTGTCCTTTGGAATCCCCTGGGGTGCCAGGTGGTGGTTGGTGTCCCCTGGGATGCCTGGTGTCCCCAAGGCTTTCCCCAGTGTCCCCCAAGGTGACAAGCAGTGCCTGGTACCACCAGACATGCCCTGTGGTTCCCCTGCATGCATCATAGTGCCAGCCAGTGTCCCAGGAGATGTCCCCAAGGTCCCCTGGGTGCTGTACAGTGTTGGGTGTCCTGATGGGTGTCCCCGAGGTCCCCTAAGTGCTCTACAGTATCGGGTGCCCCGGGAGATGTCCCCAGAGTTCCTCAGGGTCCCCTGGGTGCTCTATAGTACTGGGTGCCCCAGGAGGTGTTCCTCAGGTCACCTGACTGCTGTGTAGTATCATGTGTCCCCAAGGTCCCCCGGGTGCTGTATAGTACTGGGTGCTCTGGGAGGTGTTCCCAGGATGCCCGGTGGCACTGAGTGTCCCAGGATGTGTCCCCAACATCCTGTGGGTGCCCTGGGAGGGGTCCCCAAGGTCCTCCACGTGCCTGATGGCACTGGCTGGCCCAGGAGGTGTCTCCAAGGTTCCCCTGGTTCCGTATGGTGCCAGCTACCCTGGGAGGTGTCCCCAAGGTTGTCTGGGTGCTCCAGGAGGTGTCCCCAGGGTCCCCTGGGTGCTCAACAGTGCTGGGTGCCCTGGGAGGTGTCCCCAAGGTCCCCTGGGTGCCATAGAGCTCTGGGTGCCCCAGGAGGTGTCCCCGAGGCAGCCCGGGTGCCCCAGAAAGTATCCCTAGAGTCCCCTGGTGTGCCGTACAGTGCCATGTGCCCTAACGGTGTTCCCCTGGCCCTCCCCGACCCCCCGGCTGCCGCAGGAGCTGCGGTCGGCCCTGCGCGACCCCTCCTCGCCCCGCAGGCGCCCCGGGGCCCGCGTGCGCCTCAACCCCCTTGTCCTGCTCCTGGACGCGGCCCTGACCGGGGAGCTGGACGTGGTGCAGCAGGCGGTGGCTGAGGTGGGACAGGGACAGTGGGGACAGGGGGCTGGGGTGGGGGCTGGGGAATAGTGGGGGCAGGAGGCTGGGGGACAGGGTGGCAGGGACAAGAGCTGGGGGGCATCGGGGACAGGGCGGCAGGGACACGGGCTAGTGTGGCGAGGGCTGGAGGGCAGCAGGGACAGGAGGATGGGGGACAGGGTGGCAGTGGCCAAGGTGGGACAGGGAACAGTGGGGACAGGGTGGCAGGGACACGGGCTGGGGGACATTAGGGACAGGGTGTTAGGGTAACAGGGACAAGGGCTGATGAGGCAAGGCCTGGGGGACAGTAGGGATGGGGACAGCAATGTGCCTGGCATTTGGGGATGGCAGTGGGGTGCGGGGGTGGCAGCGGGTGGCAGCGTGCGTGTCCCCAGCTGAACGACCCCAGCCAGCCCAACGACGAGGGCATCACGGCGCTGCACAACGCCATCTGCGGCGCCAACTATGGCATCGTTGACTTCCTCATCGCCAGCGGCGCCAACGTCAACTCCCCCGACAGCCACGGCTGGTGTGACAGGGGCCCACAGGCGCGGGGTGGGGGGACGGGGACCCACAGACACGGGGTGGGGAGACGGAGGCTCATGGACACAGGGTGGGGGGACATGGCTGGGGATACTGGGGCTCACAGGTGGAGGGATGGGGACCCATGGACACCGAGCGGGGGCACAGGGGAACCTGCGGCCATGCCTGGCACGACGGGGGCCCACGGACGTGGGGTGGGGGCATGGGGGACCCAACAGCCGTGGATGGTGGGATGGGGATGGGGGCATATGGGGGCAGGAAGATGGGGGGACCCCACAGCCACAGCTGGGGGTTCGGGGACCCACTGATGCGGAGTGGGGGCACAGAGGGTCCCACTGCCATGGCTGAGGGGATGGGGGCCCATGGGGAGGGGGTGGGGAAACAGGGGACCCCACAGCCATGGGGGCAGCGAGACAGGGGACCCCTGGACATGGCATGGGGGACCCCAGGATCTCCACAGCCAGAGGGATGATGGGTGATTGGGGACCCCAATAACCCCCCCAACAGCCCTGGGTGAGCAAGGACGGGGACCCCAATAACCCCCAGACAACCCTGAGTGATTGGGGGTGAGGAGGGCCAGGGGACCCCAACCCCCTGAGGAGAGGGGTGTCCCAGGGGAGCTCCTCCTCTGCCTCGTCCCCCCAAAAACCGCTCCCCCCCCCATCCCGAGGGCGCCAGGACACCATTGCACTGCGCGGCCTCGTGCAATGACACGGGGGTGTGCGTGGCCCTGGTGCGCCACGGCGCCGCCATCTTCGCCACCACCACCAGCGACGGCAGCCTAGCCGTGGAGAAGTGCGACCCGTACCGGGAGGGCTATGCTGACTGCTACAGCTACCTCACGGGTACTGGGAGCACTGGGAGGGCATGGGAACAGGGTAGGGGGGAGGGTAGAGAGAGGGGAACTAGAGGGTGGTGGTGTGGGTACTGGGAGGGGATATTGGAGATATGTGGACTGGGAGGATATGGGTACTGGGGGGGTCTGGGTATTGGGAGGGGGTACTGGCAGGTTGAGGGGAACCGGGCAGGTAGGAATACTGGGAGAGGGTATTGCAGGTACGGGTACTGGGAGGGGATACTGGGGTGGTGTTTGTACTGGGAAGGGGTATCGAGGTTATATGGGTACTGGGAGGGAGTATCGGGATCGGACAGGTTCGGGGCGAGGGGGGCACTGAGAGCGGGTGTTGGGGGGAGACGGATACTGGGACCGGATACTGGGATGGATAAAGCTTCAGGGCAGGGGGCGTAGTGGGGTGCAGTGCCGAGGGGATGATGGGGGGGTTACAGGGTGCAGGGAGGGGTTCGGGGCAGGGAGTGACAGGGGTGCAGTGCCATGGGGTTGCTGGGGGGGTTATGGGGTGTTCAGGGCAAGGGTGTAGGGCTAGGTGGTGCTGGAGGGGTGCTGAGGGGTTCAGGGTAGAGAGGTGTCGGGGTCCAGCACTGTGGGGGTGCTGGGGTGCAGTGCCGTGGGGGTGCCGGGGGAGGTCAGGGCAGGGGGGGTGCCAGGGGTGGGGGTGCTGGTGGGGTTCCGGAGCACTGATGCCAGTGTCCCCGCAGAGGTGGAGCAGAGCATGGGGGTGTTGAACAGCGGGGTGGTCTACGCGCTGTGGGATTACAGTGCCGAGTTTGGGGACGAGCTGTCCTTCCGCGAGGGCGAGCCCGTCACCGTCCTGCGCCGTCAGCCCCAGGAGGAGCTCGACTGGTGGTGGGGGTCCCTCTACGGCCATGAGGGCTACGTCCCCCGGAACTATTTTGGGGTGAGTGAGAGGTGGGGTGTCTTGCAGATCCCACGGTCCCAAGGTGGTTTTAGAGCACCCATGGCCACCCCACAGCCCTGGGGGGGTCCCAGAGCACCCACAGCCTCAGGGGAGTCCCACAGCACCCCCGGCCACCCCACAGCCCTGGGGGGGTCCCACAGCATCCCCAGCCACCCCACAGCCCTGGGGGGGGTCCCAGAGCACCCACGGCCTCGGGGGAGTTCCACAGCACCCAAGGTCATCCCACAGCCCGGGGGGGGTCCCAGAGCACCCACGGCCTCGGGGGAGTTCCACAGCACCCACGGCCACCCCACAGCCCTGGGGGGGGTTCCCACAGCACCCACAGCCACCCCACAGCTCTGGAGGACCACTCACAGCGCCCATGGCATCAGAGGGGTCCCACAGCTCCCACGGCCATCCCACAGCTCTGGGGGACCCCCCACAGCACCCATGACCCTGGGGGCGGTCCCACACCCCCATCGTGTCCCTAAGGGTGGATCTTGTGGCCTCCCTGGTTCCTCCGTGGCCTGTGGTCCTGAGGGACTGAGGGGAAGCACCCTCCCCTTGACACCCTCTCCTGTTGCCAGCTCTTCCCCAGGGTGCGGCCACAGCGGAAGAAGGTCTGAGAGAGGGCCCTGAGGACATGGGGGGGACCTAAGCCGGCCCCAGCCCCCCAGCCGCTTGGATGCATGGGTCCTCCTTGCTGACGGGCACCTCCTTGGTTGCCCCAAATCCCGTCCCCCTCACATCCGAGCAAGGCACCGGGGTACTACCCTCCCTCCACAGTGTCATGTATCTCCCCCAACTGGTGACAGTGGTTGGTCACCCCACGGTATTGGCTTCTGTGGGGAGTAAAGAGTCTTCAGCTGCACATGGTGGTCTCTGTCCTCTGCATCACAGGTTGGGGTGGGGGGGCTGTGGGGACAAGGGGTGACACAGGTGGGGACACCCTGAATCAGACTGGGGGAGGTGAGATGGGTGGGGACGTGCTGCCTGGGACCCAAGGGGGGGTCCCATCCTCAGGGAAATCCCCGAATGTCCCCCCTCTCCCACATCCCCCTGGCTTTTATCTCTGAGCACGAGGCTATGTGGTAGGGATATTGCTTCTTTAAATTTGGCCACTTTCGGGTAATTCAGGCGTAGATTCTACTAGAAAACCTGTTGAGCCCAAGCTTGGCATACTGTCAACAGAAACGGTTGAGTTTAGAATCTGGGGCTTTGGCATCCAAGTGCCCAACAGAGATTTAGTTTGGACTTTTAATACATCCAAACTGAACAGATTTAAGGGCCCGAGCACCACAGAGGGCTTTGGTGACCTTTGATTCGGCAGCGTTAACTATCCCAGCTACTGGGACTCATTGGCTTCCAACAATTCTTGTTAGATAAACTCTTTTTCAAGGTTTCTGGATGAAGCCAGGATCTGCTTTAGCTTTACTTATCCATATTGAGACTCCTGTGGCCCTGAATAAAGAGAATATTTATCATTGGGCACTAAGGATATACGAGGGCTTTTACTACGATTAATTCAAAAAATTTCCACCGTTTGGGAGGGGTCACTAGACCCGGCAACTGGGATTTCCTCCCTTAGATGGACGTTCCTCCCTTAGGAGGAACTTCCCATCCTTACCCACTCTTCCTTCCGCTGGACTGCCATCTCGGGGGTCCCCATAAATGCCCCCACTTCCGCAGCCTTCGAGCCAGCGTGGTCCTTCAGCCACGGGTTCCACCGTGTCGTGCTGTGTTTAAGCTGCTCTCGCATGGTTAGAGCAAGGACAGTGGAAATCTAAAGTCTCTGTTATGCAAGCTTCTCCTCAAATTGTAGAATTACAAGCAGTAGTAATGGTCTTTGAACTATGGCATGACAATCCAGTGAACATTGTTACTGACTCTGCATATGTTGCAGGCCCAGTTCAAAGGCTTGAAAGAAGTTATTTGAAACACCTTAATGATCAGCAATTGTTTACGTTCCTGAAGCAACTATGGCATTTCTTGTCACTTAGGGTAGAAGTATATTATATTTGCCATCATAGAAGTCATACAAACTTGTCTGGATTTTGTGCAGAAGGCAATGCCCATGCCGATATTCTTACTCAGCCAGTTTTCCTTTCACCAGTGCTAAATACGTGGCAACAGGCACATATTTCACATGAATTTTTTTCACCAGTCGGCCAAAGTTCTTAAAAAGCAATTCAATATTCCACTATCTGAAGCTAAAGCTATTGTTCAGTCTTGTCCTGACTGTCAAAGAATTTCAAAAGGAACTGCTGTGGCAGTTAACCCTAGAGGGTTATTTTCTCTTCAGCTGTGGCAAACTGATATCATATTTCTGAATTTGGCAAACTAAAATATGTTCCTGTATCTATTGATACTTTTTCAGTGGCTGTTTGTATGACCGCATTAGGCGGTCAGTCGACAAGACATGTTCAAACTAATTTTCGCCACTCCAGGTGCTCCACAGAAAATAAAGACCGACAATGGTCCAGCATATGTGTCCTATTCCACTGAGAAATTTCTCAGACAATGGGGTGTTCAACATATCACAGGTATTCCTTATTCTCCCACAGGACAAGCAATTACTGAGCGTATTCATCACACGATCAAAAATTATTTACAAAAACGGGGAATTGGGAGAAACTCCAATAAACAGACTAGCAAAAGTACAGTATGTAATGAATTTTTTGTGTCTTGCAGGTGACGATCTTATTCCACCTATGGTAAAACATACACAGTCTATGTCAACAGGTTTGGTCGAATCAACAGACCGTGTCCAAGTTTTAATTAAAGATAGAGAAGGATCATGGGAAGGTCCTTATCAGTTAATAACGTGGGGAAGAGGTTAGGGTGCCATTAGGGTTTGGTTTAGGGTTAGGGCTAGGGTTAGGGCGCCGTTAGGATTAGGGTTAAGGATGGAGTAAGGGTTAAAGTGCCATTAGGGTTAGGGTTAAGATTAGGGTTAGGGCACCATTATGGTTAGGGTTAGGCTTAAGGTTAGGGAACCATTAGGGTTAGGTTTAGGGTTCAGGTTAGGTTAGGATTAGGACGCCGTTAGGGTAAGTTTAGGGTGTGGGTTAGGGCGCCGTTAGGCTCATTAGGGTTAGCGTTAGGGATAGGGTTACGGGACCCATTAGGGTTAGGGATAGGGTTAGGTCACAATTAGGGTTAGGTTTAGGGTGCAATTAGGGTTAGGGCCTATGATTAGGGTTAGGGTGCAGTTAGGGTTAGGTTTAGGGCCTAGGATTAGGGTGCAATTAGGGTTAGGGCCTAGGGTTAGGGTGAAATTAGTGTTAGAGTTAGGATTAGGGCCAAGGTTTAGGTTTATGGTTAGGGTGCAATTAAGGTTAGGCTAAGGGTTAGGGTGAAATTAGTGTTAGGATTATGATTAGGCTTAGACCCTATGTTTACAATTAGGGTTAGGTTTAGTGTTAGGGTGCAATTAGGGTTAGGGCTAGGGTTAGAGTTAGGGCCTAGGGTTACAGTTAGGGTGCCATTAGGGTTAGGTTTAGGATTAGGTTTAGGGCTAGGGTTAGGATGCAATTAGTGTTAGGCTTAGGGTTTGTTTTAGGGTTAGGGTTAGAGTAAAATTAGGGTTAGGATTAGGGTTAGGGCCTAGGTTTAGGATTAGGGTTAGGGTGCATATAGGGTTAGGCTTAGGGTAGGATTGAGGTAAGCAGGCGTGGCTGCAAGAGGGAGGGAGCCCGGCAGGCAATCTGCAAGAGGCAGGGAGTGAGCCAGGTAGGATGCAAGATGGAGGGAGTGAGGCAGGCATGGATGCAAGAGGGAGGCAGGCAGGCAGGCTGCAAGAGGGAGGGAGCGCGTCAGGCGTGGCTGCAAGAGGGAGGGGGCGCGTCAGGCAGGCTGCAAGAGGGAGGGGGCGCGTCAGGCAGGCTGCAAGAGGGAGGGGGCGCGTCAGGCAGGCTGCAAGAGGGAGGGGGCGCGTCAGGCAGGCTGCAAGAGGGAGGGGGCGCGTCAGGCAGGCTGCAAGAGGGAGGGGGCGCGTCAGGCAGGCTGCAAGAGGGAGGGGGCGCGTCAGGCAGGCTGCAAGAGGGAGGGGGCGCGTCAGGCAGGCTGCAAGAGGGAGGGGGCGCGTCAGGCAGGCTGCAAGAGGGAGGGGGCGCGTCAGGCAGGCTGCAAGAGGGAGGGGGCGCGTCAGGCAGGCTGCAAGAGGGAGGGGGCGCGTCAGGCAGGCTGCAAGAGGGAGGGGGCGCGTCAGGCAGGCTGCAAGAGGGAGGGGGCGCGTCAGGCAGGCTGCAAGAGGGAGGGGGCGCGTCAGGCAGGCTGCAAGAGGGAGGGGGCGCGTCAGGCAGGCTGCAAGAGGGAGGGGGCGCGTCAGGCAGGCTGCAAGAGGGAGGGGGCGCGTCAGGCAGGCTGCAAGAGGGAGGGGGCGCGTCAGGCAGGCTGCAAGAGGGAGGGGGCGCGTCAGGCAGGCTGCAAGAGGGAGGGGGCGCGTCAGGCAGGCTGCAAGAGGGAGGGGGCGCGTCAGGCAGGCTGCAAGAGGGAGGGGGCGCGTCAGGCAGGCTGCAAGAGGGAGGGGGCGCGTCAGGCAGGCTGCAAGAGGGAGGGGGCGCGTCAGGCAGGCTGCAAGAGGGAGTGAAGCAGGCATGGCTGCAAGAGGGAGTGAAGCAGGCATGGCTGCAAGAGGGAGTGAAGCAGGCATGGCTGCAAGAGGGAGTGAAGCAGGCATGGCTGCAAGAGGGAGTGAAGCAGGCATGGCTGCAAGAGGGAGGCAGGCAGGCAAGCAGCAAGAGGGAGGCAGGCAGGCAGACATCAAGAGGGAGGCAGGCAGGAAGGCAGGCGTTGCTGCAAGAGGCAGGCAGGCAGGCTGCAAGAGGGAGGGAGGCAGGCAGGCAGGCTGCAAGAGGGAGGGAGGCAGGCAGGCAGGCTGCAAGAGGGAGGGAGGCAGGCAGGCAGGCTGCCAGAATGGTGGAGGGAGGTAGGCATGACTGCAAGAGGGAGGCAGGCAGGCAGGCAGGCTGCAAGAGGGAGGGAGGCAGGCAGGCAGGCTGCAAGAGGGAGGGAGGCAGGCAGGCAGGCTGCAAGAGGGAGGGAGGCAGGCAGGCAGGCTGCCAGAATGGTGGAGGGAGGTAGGCAGGCAGGCTGCAAGAGGGAGGCAGGCAGGCAGGCAGGCTGCCAGAATGGTGGAGGGAGGTAGGCATGACTGCAAGAGGGAGGCAGGCAGGCAGGCAGGCTGCAAGAGGGAGGCAGGCAGGCAGGCAGGCTGCAAGAGGGAGGCAGGCAGGCAGGCATGGCTGCAAGAGGGAGGCAGGCAGGCAGGCATGGCTGCAAGAGGGAGGCAGGCAGGCTGCAAGAGGGAGGGAGGCAGGCAGGCTGCAAGAGGGAGGGAGGCTTGCGGTAAGTGAAAGGCAGGAAAAAGTGGAGGCCAAAATGGAGTGGAAGGAGCAAAATGATTGGCAGGCTGCAGGAAAGTGGAGGCATAGACACCACAGGGCAACTATCTACCAGGAAAAAGGGGATGCTGGAAGGTGGTGCATGGTCTGATGGGCATCAGTGTTTGAAAAAGGCTGGGAAGCCAAAAATGGATGAGAGGCCATAGTGGAATTAGATATGATGAAATCACTAGAAAAGGAATGGGGAGACCTGCAGGCGCATGTTGGAAGAAAAAGAGGGTCAGGGAGCAAGACAGGAAGAGAGATAATGATGAGTGGAGACTACAAAGACAGAGAGAAATGAGCTGTGGAAAGAGGGAGTGAGGCAGGCATGGCTGCAAGAGGGTGGCATTCAGGAAGTCATCTAGAAGACACTCGAGCAACAGGGAGCCAGAGAGCAGGACACAACTGTAGAAGAAAGAGTCAGGGAGTAGGATGCTGGCCTGGAACCAACAAGAGCAACAGACAGAAGTACAGAGAGTTGGAGCCTGAGAAACGACAGGAGGAGTGAAGAAGAGAGAGAGATGAAGCCATCAGTAGATTCAAATTCTTCCATGGACTCAATTCTTCAAAGAGAACATCAAGGCACCACTAAAAAGAGTGCAGAAAAGCTGCAAGAGACCTAAAAGAGAGACTGGAAGTGAAATAAAGGCCAGAAAACAGTGGTATCCAAAAAGGGGTGGGAGGCCGAAAAGAGGTGGGAGACTGGAGAGCAGTAAAGGCCAGAAAAAAAAGGAGGCCGAAAAGAGGTGGGAGGCTGACAGGGTGTGGGAGGCCAGGGGGAGGTAGAGGCCAGAAAAAAAGTGGAGGCTGCAAGGGGGAGAGAGGGAGGGAGGCCGGCTGCAAGAGGGAGGGAGCGAGGCAGTCAGGCGTGGCTGCAAGAGGGAGGGAGCGAGGCAGTCAGGCGTGGCTGCAAGAGGGAGGGAGGGAGGCAGGCAGGCGTGGCTGCAAGAGGGAGGGAGGGAGTGAGGCAGGGAGGCCGCTAGAGGGAGGGAGGGAGTGAGGCAGGGAGGCCGCTAGAGGGAGGGAGGGAGTGAGGCAGGGAGGCCGCTAGAGGGAGGGAGGGAGTGAGGCAGGCGTGGCTGCAAGAGGGAGGGAGGGAGGGAGGCAGGCGTGGCTGCAAGAGGGAGGGAGGGAGGGAGGCAAGCAGTCTGCAATAGGGAGGGAGGAATGCAGGCTGCAAGAGGGAGGGAGGCAGCAGGCAGGCATGCTGCAAGAGGGAGGCAGGCAGCAGGCAGGCAGGCTGCAAGAGGGAGGGAGTGAGCCAGGTAGGATGCAGGAGGGAGGGCATGAGGCAGGGTGCAAGAGGGAGGGAGCCTGGCAGGCAGGGTGCAAGAGGGAGGGAGCCTGGCAGGCAGGGTGCAAGAGGGAGGGAGCCTGGCAGGCAGGGTGCAAGAGGGAGGGAGCCTGGCAGGCAGGGTGCAAGAGGGAGGGAGCCTGGCAGGCAGGGTGCAAGAGGGAGGGAGCCTGGCAGGCAGGGTGCAAGAGGGAGGGTGCGAGGCAGGAAGGCAGGCTGCAAGAGGGTGGGAATGAGGCAGGCAGGATGGGAGAGGGAGGCAGGCAGGCAGGCGAGGCTGCAAGAGGGAGGGAGGCAGGCAGGCAGGCATTCAGCAAGAGGGAGGAAGGCATGCAGGCTGCCAGAATGGTGGAGGAAGGCATGCAGGCTGCCAGAATGGTGGAGGAAGGCATGCAGGCTGCCAGAATGGTGGAGGAAGGCATGCAGGCTGCCAGAATGGTGGAGGAAGGCATGCAGGCTGCCAGAATGGTGGAGGAAGGCATGCAGGCTGCCAGAATGGTGGAGGAAGGCATGCAGGCTGCCAGAATGGTGGAGGAAGGCATGCAGGCTGCCAGAATGGTGGAGGAAGGCATGCAGGCTGCCAGAATGGTGGAGGAAGGCATGCAGGCTGCCAGAATGGTGGAGGAAGGCATGCATGGCTGCCAGAATGGTGGAGGAAGGCATGCATGGCTGCCAGAATGGTGGAGGAAGGCATGCATGGCTGCAAGAGGGAGACAGGCAGGCAGGCAGGCCCCAAGATGCAGGGAGTGAGTCAGCAGGATTCAAGAGGGAGGGATTGATATAGGCAGGCTGCAAGAGATAGCGAGTGAAACAGGCATGTCTGCAAGAGGGAGGGAGTCAGGCAGGAAGACAGGCTGCAAGAGGGAGGATGTGAGTCAGGCAGGCTGCAACAGGGAGGGTGTGAGGCAAGCAGGCTGCAAGAGGGAGCGATCCGGGCAGACAGGCTGCAAGAGGGAGCGATCCGGGCAGACAGGCTGCAAGAGGGAGCGATCCGGGCAGACAGGCTGCAAGAGGGAGGGAGAATGGCAGGCAGGCGTGGCTGCAAGAAGGAGGGTGTCCCGAAGGCATGCTGCAAGAGGGAAGGTGGGAGGCAGGATGAAAAAGGCTGGGAGTGAGGCAGGCAGGCTGCAAGAGGAAGGAAGGCAGCTAGGCATGCAGCAGGAGGGAGGCAGGCAGGCAGGCATGATGCAAGAACGAGGGAGGGAGGGCAGGCCGTCAGGCAGGATGGAAGAGGGAGGCAGGCCGTCAGGCAGGCGTGGCTGCAAGAGGGAGCGAGTGAGGCAGGCAGGCTGTAAGAGGAAGGGAGGCAGGCAGGCAGGCTTGGCTGCAAGAGCAAGGCATGAGTTAGGCAGGATGCAAGAGGGAGGGAGTGAGGCAGGCGTGGCTGCGAGAGGGAGGGAGGGAGTGAGGCAGGCGTGGCTGCGAGAGGGAGGGAGGGAGTGAGGCAGGCGTGGCTGCGAGAGGGAGGGAGGGAGTGAGGCAGGCGTGGCTGCGAGAGGGAGGGAGGGAGTGAGGCAGGCGTGGCTGCGAGAGGGAGGGAGGGAGTGAGGCAGGCGTGGCTGCGAGAGGGAGGGAGGGAGGCAGGCAGGCAGGCTGCGAGAGGGAGGGAGGGAGGCAGGCAGGCAGGCTGCGAGAGGGAGGGAGGGAGGCAGGCAGGCATTCAGCGAGAGGGAGGGAGGCAGGCAGGCTGCCAGAATGGTGGAAGGAGGCAGGCAGGCTGCCAGAATGGTGGAAGGAGGCAGGCATGGCTGCCAGAATGGTGGAAGGAGGCAGGCATGGCTGCCAGAATGGTGGAAGGAGGCAGGCAGGCTGCCAGAATGGTGGAAGGAGGCAGGCATGGCTGCCAGAATGGTGGAGGGAGGCAGGCATGGCTGCCAGAATGGTGGAGGGAGGCGGGCAGGCATGGCTGCCAGAATGGTGGAGGGAGGCGGGCAGGCATGGCTGCCAGAGGGAGGCGGGCAGGCATGGCTGCCAGAGGGAGGCGGGCAGGCATGGCTGCCAGAGGGAGGCGGGCAGGCATGGCTGCCAGAGGGAGGCGGGCAGGCATGGCTGCCAGAGGGAGGCGGGCAGGCATGGCTGCCAGAGGGAGGCGGGCAGGCATGGCTGCCAGAGGGAGGCGGGCAGGCATGGCTGCCAGAGGGAGGCGGGCAGGCATGGCTGCCAGAGGGAGGCGGGCAGGCATGGCTGCCAGAGGGAGGCGGGCAGGCATGGCTGCCAGAGGGAGGCGGGCAGGCATGGCTGCCAGAGGGAGGCGGGCAGGCATGGCTGCCAGAGGGAGGCGGGCAGGCATGGCTGCCAGAGGGAGGCGGGCAGGCATGGCTGCCAGAGGGAGGCGGGCAGGCATGGCTGCCAGAGGGAGGCGGGCAGGCATGGCTGCCAGAGGGAGGCGGGCAGGCATGGCTGCCAGAGGGAGGCGGGCAGGCATGGCTGCCAGAGGGAGGCGGGCAGGCATGGCTGCCAGAGGGAGGCGGGCAGGCATGGCTGCCAGAGGGAGGCGGGCAGGCATGGCTGCCAGAGGGAGGCGGGCAGGCATGGCTGCCAGAGGGAGGCGGGCAGGCATGGCTGCCAGAGGGAGGCGGGCAGGCATGGCTGCCAGAGGGAGGCGGGCAGGCATGGCTGCCAGAGGGAGGCGGGCAGGCATGGCTGCCAGAGGGAGGCGGGCAGGCATGGCTGCCAGAGGGAGGCGGGCAGGCATGGCTGCCAGAGGGAGGCGGGCAGGCATGGCTGCCAGAGGGAGGCGGGCAGGCATGGCTGCCAGAGGGAGGCGGGCAGGCATGGCTGCCAGAGGGAGGCGGGCAGGCATGGCTGCCAGAGGGAGGCGGGCAGGCATGGCTGCCAGAGGGAGGCGGGCAGGCATGGCTGCCAGAGGGAGGCGGGCAGGCATGGCTGCCAGAGGGAGGCGGGCAGGCATGGCTGCCAGAGGGAGGCGGGCAGGCATGGCTGCCAGAGGGAGGCGGGCAGGCATGGCTGCCAGAGGGAGGCGGGCAGGCATGGCTGCCAGAGGGAGGCGGGCAGGCATGGCTGCCAGAGGGAGGCGGGCAGGCATGGCTGCCAGAGGGAGGCGGGCAGGCATGGCTGCCAGAGGGAGGCGGGCAGGCATGGCTGCCAGAGGGAGGCGGGCAGGCATGGCTGCCAGAGGGAGGCGGGCAGGCATGGCTGCCAGAGGGAGGCGGGCAGGCATGGCTGCCAGAGGGAGGCGGGCAGGCATGGCTGCCAGAGGGAGGCGGGCAGGCATGGCTGCCAGAGGGAGGCGGGCAGGCATGGCTGCCAGAGGGAGGCGGGCAGGCATGGCTGCCAGAGGGAGGCGGGCAGGCATGGCTGCCAGAGGGAGGCGGGCAGGCATGGCTGCCAGAGGGAGGCGGGCAGGCATGGCTGCCAGAGGGAGGCGGGCAGTCAGGCCAGACTGCAAAGAGGGAGGGAGGCAGTCAGGCAGTCAGGCAGGACGGAAGAGTGAGGCAAGCAGTCAGGCAGGACGGAAGAGTGAGGCAAGCAGTCAGGCAGGACGGAAGAGTGAGGCAAGCAGTCAGGCAGGACGGAAGAGTGAGGCAAGCAGTCAGGCAATCGTGGCTGCAAGAGGGAGGGAGCCCGGCAGGCAGGGCTGCAAGAGGGAGGGAGCCCGGCAGGCAGACAAGCTACAAGAGGGAGGGAGCCCGGCAGGCAGACAAGCTACAAGTGGGAGGGAGCCCGGCAGGCAGACAAGCTACAAGTGGGAGGGAGCCCGGCAGGCATGGCTGCAAGAGGGAGAGAGGGAGGCAGGCAGGCTTGGATGCAAGAGGGAGAGAGGGAGGCAGGCATGCTTGGCTACAAGAGGGAGAGAGGGAGGCAGGCATGCTTGGCTACAAGAGGGAGAGAGGGAGGCAGGGATGCGTGGCTGCAAGAGGGAGGGAGCGAGTAAGGCAGGCTGCAAGAGGGATGGAGGCAGGCAGGCAAACAGGCTGCAAGAGGGATGCAGGCTGACAGGGAGGCTGCATGATTGCAGAAGTGATGCAGGCAGGCTACAACAGGGAGGGAGTGATGCAGGCAGGCTACAACAGGGAGGGAGTGATGCAGGCAGGCTACAACAGGGAGAGATGGAGGTAGGCGGTTGTGGCTGCAAGAGGGAGGGAGCGAGGCGGTTGTGGCTGCAAGAGGGAGGGAGCGAGGCGGTTGTGGCTGCAAGAGGGAGGGAGCGAGGCGGTTGTGGCTGCAAGAGGGAGGGAGCGAGGCGGTTGTGGCTGCAAGAGGGAGGGAGCGAGGCGGTTGTGGCTGCAAGAGGGAGGGAGCGAGGCGGTTGTGGCTGCAAGAGGGAGGGAGCGAGGCGGTTGTGGCTGCAAGAGGGAGGGAGCGAGGCGGTTGTGGCTGCAAGAGGGAGGGAGCGAGGCGGTTGTGGCTGCAAGAGGGAGGGAGCGAGGCGGTTGTGGCTGCAAGAGGGAGGGAGCGAGGCGGTTGTGGCTGCAAGAGGGAGGGAGCGAGGCGGTTGTGGCTGCAAGAGGGAGGGAGCGAGGCGGTTGTGGCTGCAAGAGGGAGGGAGCGAGGCGGTTGTGGCTGCAAGAGGGAGGGAGCGAGGCGGTTGTGGCTGCAAGAGGGAGGGAGCGAGGCGGTTGTGGCTGCAAGAGGGAGGGAGCGAGGCGGTTGTGGCTGCAAGAGGGAGGGAGCGAGGCGGTTGTGGCTGCAAGAGGGAGGGAGCGAGGCGGTTGTGGCTGCAAGAGGGAGGGAGCGAGGCGGTTGTGGCTGCAAGAGGGAGGGAGCGAGGCGGTTGTGGCTGCAAGAGGGAGGGAGCGAGGCGGTTGTGGCTGCAAGAGGGAGGGAGCGAGGCGGTTGTGGCTGCAAGAGGGAGGGAGCGAGGCGGTTGTGGCTGCAAGAGGGAGGGAGCGAGGCAGGCAGGCGTGGCTGCAAGAGGGAGGGAGCGAGGCAGGCAGGCGTGGCTGCAAGAGGGAGGGAGCGAGGCAGGCAGGCGTGGCTGCAAGAGGGAGGGAGCGAGGCAGGCAGGCGTGGCTGCAAGAGGGAGGGAGCGAGGCAGGCAGGCGTGGCTGCAAGAGGGAGGGAGCGAGGCAGGCAGGCGTGGCTGCAAGAGGGAGGGAGCGAGGCAGGCAGGCGTGGCTGCAAGAGGGAGGGAGCGAGGCAGGCAGGCGTGGCTGCAAGAGGGAGAGACAGAGGCAGGCAGGCGTGGCTGCAAGAGGGAGAGACAGAGGCAGGCAGGCGTGGCTGCAAGAGGGAGAGACAGAGGCAGGCAGGCGTGGCTGCAAGAGGGAGAGACAGAGGCAGGCAGGCGTGGCTGCAAGAGGGAGAGACAGAGGCAGGCAGGCGTGGCTGCAAGAGGGAGAGACAGAGGCAGGCAGGCGTGGCTGCAAGAGGGAGAGACAGAGGCAGGCAGGCGTGGCTGCAAGAGGGAGAGACAGAGGCAGGCAGGCGTGGCTGCAAGAGGGAGAGACAGAGGCAGGCAGGCGTGGCTGCAAGAGGGAGAGACAGAGGCAGGCAGGCGTGGCTGCAAGAGGGAGAGACAGAGGCAGGCAGGCAGGATGCAACAGGGAGGGAGGGAGGCAGGCAGGATGCAACAGGGAGGGAGGGAGGCAGGCAGGCATGGCTGCAACAGGGAGGGAGGCAGGCAGGCATGGCTGCAACAGGGAGGGAGGCAGGCAGGCTGCAAGAGGGATGGAGTGTGGCCAGTATGGCTGCAAGGAGGGAGGGAGTGTGGCCGGCAGGCAGGCTTTTAGCAAGAGGGCGGCAGGCATGCAGGCTGCCAGAATAGTGGATGGAGGCAGGCATGGCTGCAAGAGGATGGGATTCAGACAGGCTGCAAGAGGGAGGCAGGCAGGCGGCTGAAAGAGGGAGGCAGGCTTGTGGTAAGTGAAAGGAAGGAAATAGTGGAGGCCAAAATAGAGTGGAAGGAGCAAAATGACTGGCAGGCTGCAGGAAAGTAGAGGCCTAGATGCCACAGGGCAACTATCTGCCAGGAAAAAGGGGATGCTGGAAGGTGGTGCACGTTTTGATGGGCATTAGTGTTTGAAAAAGGCTGGGAAGCCAAAAAGGTATGAGAGGCCGTAGTGGAATTAGAGATTGTGAAATCAGTAGAAAAGGAAGGGGGAGACCTGCAGGCGCATGTTGGAAGAGGGTCAGGGAGCAAGACAGAGGAAGAGAGATAATGATGAGTGGAGACTACAAAGACAGAGAGAAATGAGCTGTGGGAAGAGGGAGTGAGGCAGGCATGGCTGCAAGAGGGTGCCATTTAGAAGACATCTAGAAGACACTTGATCAACAGGGAGCCAGAGAGAAGGACACAACTGTGGAAGAAAGAGAGACAGGGAGTAGGATGCTGGCCGGGAACCAACAAGAGCAACAGACAGAAGTACAGAGAGTTGGAGCCTGAGAAACGACAGGAAGAGTGAAGAACAGAGAGAGAGATGAAGCCATCAGTAGATTCAAATTCTTCCATCGATTCAATTCTTCAAAGAGAACATCAAGGCACCACTAAAAAGAGTGCAGAAAAGCAGCAAAGAACCTAAAAGAGAGGCTGGAAGGGAAATAAAGGCCAGAAAACTGTGGTATCCAAAAAGGGGTGGGAGGCCGAAAAGAGGTGGGAGGCTGGAGGGCAGTAGAGGCCAGAAAAAAAGAAGGCGGGAGGCTGACAGGGTGTGGGAGGCCAGGGGGAGGTAGAGGCCAGGAAAAAAGTCGAGGCTGCAAGAGGTAGGGAGGTAGGCAGGCAGGCTTGGATGCAAGAGGGAGAGAGCGAGGCAGGGATGCGTGGCTGCAAGAGGGATGGAGGCAGGCAGGCAAACAGGCTGCAAGAGGGATGCAGGCTGACAGGGAGGCTGCATGATTGCAGAAGTGATGCAGGCTGCAAGAGGGAGGGAGGGGGCGAGGCAGGCGTGGCTGCAAGAGGGAGGGAGGGGGCGAGGCAGGCGTGGCTGCAAGAGGGAGGGAGGGGGCGAGGCAGGCGTGGCTGCAAGAGGGAGGGAGGGGGCGAGGCAGGCGTGGCTGCAAGAGGGAGGGAGGGGGCGAGGCAGGCGTGGCTGCAAGAGGGAGGGAGGGGGCGAGGCAGGCGTGGCTGCAAGAGGGAGGGAGGGGGCGAGGCAGGCGTGGCTGCAAGAGGGAGGGAGGGGGCGAGGCAGGCGTGGCTGCAAGAGGGAGGGAGGGGGCGAGGCAGGCGTGGCTGCAAGAGGGAGGGAGGGGGCGAGGCAGGCGTGGCTGCAAGAGGGAGGGAGGGGGCGAGGCAGGCGTGGCTGCAAGAGGGAGGGAGGGGGCGAGGCAGGCGTGGCTGCAAGAGGGAGGGAGGGGGCGAGGCAGGCGTGGCTGCAAGAGGGAGGGAGGGGGCGAGGCAGGCGTGGCTGCAAGAGGGAGGGAGGGGGCGAGGCAGGCGTGGCTGCAAGAGGGAGGGAGGGGGCGAGGCAGGCGTGGCTGCAAGAGGGAGGGAGGGGGCGAGGCAGGCGTGGCTGCAAGAGGGAGGGAGGGGGCGAGGCAGGCGTGGCTGCAAGAGGGAGGGGGCGAGGCAGGCGTGGCTGCAAGAGGGAGGGGGCGAGGCAGGCGTGGCTGCAAGAGGGAGGGGGCGAGGCAGGCGTGGCTGCAAGAGGGAGGGGGCGAGGCAGGCGTGGCTGCAAGAGGGAGGGGGCGAGGCAGGCAGGCGTGGCTGCAAGAGGGAGAGACGGAGGCAGGCATGGCTGCAAGAGGGAGAGACGGAGGCAGGCATGGCTGAAAGTGAGGCAGGCAGGCGTGTCTGCAAGAGGGAGAGAGGCAGGCAGGCGTGACTGCAAGAGGGAGAGAGGCAGGCAGGCGTGACTGCAAGAGGGAGAGAGGCAGGCCGGCAGGCGTGACTGCAAGAGGGAGAGAGGCAGGCCGGCAGGCGTGACTGCAAGAGGGAGAGAGGCAGGCCGGCAGGCGTGACTGCAAGAGGGAGAGAGGCAGGCCGGCAGGCGTGACTGCAAGAGGGAGAGAGGCAGGCCGGCATGCAGCAGGAGAGAGGGAGGCAGGCAGGTATGATGCAAGAAGTCAGGAGGGAGACAGGCAGGCAGGCCCGGCTGCAAGAGGGAGAGAGGGAGGCAGGCCCGGCTGCAAGAGGGAGAGAGGGAGGTAGCTAGGCATGCAGCAGGAGGCAGGCAGGCAGGATGCAAGAGGGAGGGAGGGAGGCATTCAGTCAGGCAAGATGGAAGAGGGAGGGAGGCAGACAGGCAAGACGGAAGAGGGAGGGAGGCAGACAGGCAAGTAGGCAGGATGGAAGAGGGAGGAAGGGAGGCAGGCAGGCAGGCTGCAAGAGGGAGGGAGGGAGGCAGGCAGGCAGGCTGCAAGAGGGATGCAGGCTGACAGGGAGGCTGCATGATTGCAGAAGTGATGCAGGCTGCAAGAGGGATGGAGGGAGGGAGGCAGAGTTGGCTTCAAGAGGGAGAGCGTGAGTAAGGCAGGATGCAAGAGGGAGGGATTGAGGTTGGCAGGCTGCAACAGTGAGAGATGGAGGTTGGCAGGCTGCAACAGTGAGAGATGGAGGTAGGCAGGTGTGGCTGAAGTGGGAGGGGGCGAGGCAGGCAAGCTGCAAGAGGGAGGGGGCGAGGCAGGCAAGCTGCAAGAGGGAGGGGGCGAGGCAGGCAAGCTGCAAGAGGGAGGGGGCGAGGCAGGCAAGCTGCAAGAGGGAGGGGGCGAGGCAGCCAGGCGTGGCTGCAAGAGGGAGGGGGCGAGGCAGCCAGGCGTGGCTGCAAGAGGGAGGGGGCGAGGCAGCCAGGCGTGGCTGCAAGAGGGAGGGGGCGAGGCAGCCAGGCGTGGCTGCAAGAGGGAGGGGGCGAGGCAGCCAGGCGTGGCTGCAAGAGGGAGGGGGCGAGGCAGCCAGGCGTGGCTGCAAGAGGGAGGGGGCGAGGCAGCCAGGCGTGGCTGCAAGAGGGAGGGGGCGAGGCAGCCAGGCGTGGCTGCAAGAGGGAGGGGGCGAGGCAGCCAGGCGTGGCTGCAAGAGGGAGGGGGCGAGGCAGCCAGGCGTGGCTGCAAGAGGGAGGGGGCGAGGCAGCCAGGCTGCAAGAGGGAGTGAGTGAAGCAGGCATGGCTGCAAGAGGGAGGGAGGGAGGCAGGCAGTCAGGCAGGCTGCCAGAGGGAGGGAGGGAGGGAGGGAGGGAGGCTGCCAGAGGGAGGGAGGGAGGGAGGGAGGCAGGCTGCCAGAGGGAGGGAGGGAGGGAGGGAGGCAGGCTGCCAGAGGGAGGGAGGGAGGGAGGGAGGCAGGCTGCCAGAGGGAGGGAGGGAGGGAGGGAGGGAGGCTGCCAGAGGGAGGGAGGGAGGGAGGGAGGGAGGCTGCCAGAGGGAGGGAGGGAGGGAGGGAGGGAGGCTGCCAGAGGGAGGGAGGGAGGGAGGGAGGGAGGCTGCCAGAGGGAGGGAGGGAGGGAGGGAGGCAGGCTGCCAGAGGGAGGGAGGGAGGGAGGTAGGCAGGCTGCCAGAGGGAGGGAGGGAGTGAGGTAGGCTGGCTGCCAGAGGGAGGGAGGGAGTGAGGTAGGCTGGCTGCCAGAGGGAGGGAGGGAGTGAGGTAGGCTGGCTGCAAGAGGGAGGGAGGGAGTGAGGTAGGCTGGCTGCAAGAGGGAGGGAGGGAGTGAGGTAGGCTGGCTGCAAGAGGGAGGGAGTGAGGTAGGCTGGCTGCAAGAGGGAGGGAGTGAGGTAGGCTGGCTGCAAGAGGGAGGGAGTGAGGTAGGCAGGTATGATGCAAGAAGTGGGGAGGGAGGCAGGCAGGCAGTCAGGCAGGATGGAAGAGGGAGGCAGGCAGTCAGGCAGGATGGAAGAGGGAGGCAGGCAGCTAGGCATGCAGGAAGAGGGAGTGAGTCAGCTAGGCATGCAGGAAGAGGGAGGGAGGAAGGAAGTCAGGCAGGACAGAAGAGGGAGGCAAGCAGTCAGGCAATCGTGGCTGCAAGAGGGAGGGAGCCCGGCAGGCGAGCTGCAAGAGGGAGGGAGCCCGGCAGGCAGGCTTGGCTGCAAGAGGGAGGGAGGGAGGCAGGCCCGGCTGCAAGAGGGAGGGAGGGAGGCAGGCCCGGCTGCAAGAGGGAGGGAGGGAGGCAGGCCCGGCTGCAAGAGGGAGGGAGGGAGGCAGGCCCGGCTGCAAGAGGGAGGGAGGGAGGCAGGCCCGGCTGCAAGAGGGAGGGAGTGTGGCCAGCATGGCTGCAAGGAGGGAGGGAGTGTGGCCGGCAGGCAGGCTTTTAGCAAGAGGGCGGCAGGCATGCAGGCTGCCAGAATAGTGGATGGAGGCAGGCATGGCTGCAAGAGGATGGGATTCAGACAGGCTGCAAGAGGGAGGCAGGCAGGCGGCTGAAAGAGGGAGGCAGGCTTGTGGTAAGTGAAAGGAAGGAAATAGTGGAGGCCAAAATAGAGTGGAAGGAGCAAAATGACGGTCAGGCTGCAGGAAAGTATAGGCCTAGATGCCACAGGGCAACTATCTGCCAGGAAAAAGGGGATGCTGGAAGGTGGTGCACGTTTTGATGGGCACTAGTGTTTGAAAAAGGCTGGGAAGCCAAAAAGGTATGAGAGGCCGTAGTGGAATTAGAGATTGTGAAATCAGTAGAAAAGGAAGGGGGAGACCTGCAGGCGCATGTTGGAAGAGGGTCAGGGAGCAAGACAGAGGAAGAGAGATAATGATGAGTGGAGACTACAAAGACAGAGAGAAATGAGCTGTGGGAAGTGGGAGTGAGGAAGGCATGGCTACAAGAGCGTGCCATTTAGAAGACATCTAGAAGACACTTGAGCAACAGGGAGCCAGAGAGAAGGACACAACTGTGGAAGAAAGAGAGACAGGGAGTAGGATGCTGGCCTGGAACCAACAAGAGCAACAGACAGAAGTACAGAGAGTTGGAGCCTGAGAAACGACAGGAAGAGTGAAGAACAGAGAGAGAGATTAAGCCATCAGTAGATTCAAATTCTTCCATCGATTCAATTCTTCAAAGAGAACATCAAGGCACCACTAAAAAGAGTGCAGAAAAGCTGCAAAGAACCTAAAAGAGAGGCTGGAAGGGAAATAAAGGCCAGAAAACTGTGGTATCCAAAAAGGGGTGGGAGGCCGAAAAGAGGTGGGAGGCTGGAGGGCAGTAGAGGCCAGAAAAAAGGAGGCTGAAAAGAGGTGGGAGTCTGACAGGGTGAGGGAGGCCAGGGGGGAGGCAGACGCCAGAAAAAAGTGGAGGCTGCAAGAGGGAGGGAGCGAGCCCGGCGGCGATGCGGGGCTGCAGGAGGGAGGGAGCGAGCCCGGCGGCGATGCGGGGCTGCAGGAGGGAGGGAGCGAGCCCGGCGGCGATGCGGGGCTGCAGGAGGGAGGGAGGGAGGCAGGCAGGCATCTATTTCTGTTTTGGTTTTTAGTCCTATCCAGAACAAGGTTTTGTTAGAAGTTAGATAGCATGTATGGTCTTGCTAGAAAATATAAATAAACCTGTCGAATTTTGGGTTTTGCACAGGAAATTAAAGAACATTGGTTCAAATATCAATATTACCATTGCATTTAGCCAACTATTTCCCCCTGTCACTTCTGTCTTTTTCCATCTGTATCCCAGAAAAAAATAAGTTTCATTCCTTACCCATTACATCACAGGTGCAATAGATGCAGCAAAAAGCAGATAATGATTCTAGCAAGGGTCGCTTTCTTCATTCAGCATTTTGCACGCTGTAAAGTTAAGGCAGAGAAGAAGTTGCTGCTGCTCCCCTGGGTGCTTTTATGGCTTGTGGTGGTGAGCCCCTCCCCTCTCCCAGGTGATTGTGGTCTGGGTGGTGGGTGGGGCCTGGGGTATATAAGCCACAGCCTCTCATCAGGGAGATCATTCTGCTCTCAGGCCTCTCTGAGGTTAGTGCTTCTTGAGTCAATAGCAGCTTTTGAGCTGTTGAAGCTCTTTGTGCAGATGCATCTCATTAATCACAGCAGCTGCAGTACCTGAGGTAAGAGTTTCAGCATCAGTCAAGGTTTGGCAGTGTATATAATAAGAAGTACACCGACAGGTAGCAGGCTTTTTCAGGTGAGTAAATCTGTATCAGCTGGATGGAGCAGGTAAAAGGGTTCAATTGCATGCACTTACTTTTTTTCTCTTCATTTGAGATGCATTACATTTTCCTGTTTTTTTCTGACTTTAATGAAGATGGGACTTTGTTTTTTACCTAGCATTGCCATCTACATTGTAAATTGTCATCTGGGTAAATAGGACCAACGGTGAGATGACAGAGCAACGGTTAGAGCAAACATCTGTTACGCATCCATATGCGGAGCTTTAGCATTTTCCAAGAAAGTAACAGGCACGTGAGGCACAGAATCTTTCAGGATACCAGACAGCTGATCCCGTTACCTAATTGCACACAGCACTGTGTCGTTTTGTCGGTGCCACATAGGCAGCCTTTGGAATAGGATGAACATCTGAGGTGAACCGGGGTAGTAGAGAAGAGAATCACAGGGCCGGTGCTTTCACACAAGCACAAGTATAACTTTCTGCCTCTCGATATCACAGGTGCCACGAGCAACACAGGCACGGAGCAGGCGAGCGGAAAGTACGACGCTTTCGAGGAGGAGACCGTCGCAGAACAGGGCCACGTCAGCCGACACGGCGCCGACCGCCAGTGCCATTTTTGTGCAGATGATGAAGAGGAACCCGGCATCTGTAGGAATATCCCAGTTAGCTGATGCGGTGGCTCTCAAAGATGGCTTCAGACCCTCAGGCCCCAGATAAGTCGAGGGACCTGCGTTTCAGAGAGGGCTCTGGGGCACGCCCAAGGTCGGGAATCGCAGGGAGGGGTTTTCAAGCTAGCGTAGGGGAGAGGACCATCCAGGCACAGCGCCCTTTTGTTAGGGAAAGGGAGCACATTACTTTTCTGCACGAGACCGCCACGTGCCAGGCAGGGCAGTTCCAGCCCACAGCTGCGTCGTCACGTAGTTTGCGTTTTCTGCGTCCTCGAGCTTCCTTAGGTCACAACATCCTCATCGCTCTTTGCGCCGAAGCAGCACAGCGTGCACTTCAGCAACCATCGCTAGGGCGTCAAAAGTCTCTAGTCAGCGGCACAGCGCCGGTCGGGCGCTTCTTTTATCTCACGACAAAGACCGAAGCGTGGATAGGTCTCGGAAGTTTCGGGTCGCTCTGCTTTAGCAGCACCTTTCCAGGCTGCATTAACATCTCCGATCTTGCGCGGTCCACCTTTGCCAAGACCTTTTATGAGAGCTTTTCCCTGCATCCTTACACTCTTTGATCTTCAAGTAAGGCGTCTCCTATGAGACTCATCTCCGTTTTTGTTTCCAGCCGCAGCATTCAATTCTTCTCTACCTGCCACGGATTATTCTTCTCAGCCCTCTCGGTCTTCTCATCAGGTAGCATCTCCGGTCAAGGAGTCATTCTTAGAGAGCTCGTTTTAATGTTTCCGTCTCGGCGTTTGTCTTTGTGTGCAGTGTCGGTCTGTGCGTGTTTGTGTCTGGGTTGGAGCTGCTCTGCCTGGAGACACAGAGCAATAGTCCACAAAAGAATAGCAATAGCGATCAAAGGCTAATGGGGTCATCAGTAGAGACTTGGTAGGGAGAGGACATACAGTCCATTTCAGGGCAAGCAGGTATATACGCAGGAGGCGCACAAGTTTTCTCCGTAGCATTTTTCGGAGATGACGGGGCCGTGTTTAACGGCAGGTCGCAGTCAGGATCTTGATGGCGTACTTAAAGGAGGCTTCTGGAATCGTTAAGCCATCAGTTAACGTACAGGTGACTCGTTCAATGCCGTTTTTTGCCGACAGGGGCGATCCACGCACCAAAGGGCGACGGAGGCGGCGAGCGGAGCACCGTAAGAAGGTATTTCCACGTGCCGCATCAGAGGGAAGACGTGACGGACGGTTATACGAGTAGCCTATAAGAGCGTTTTATTACACAGGCGCGAAGCAAGATAGCGGCACCGCAGGCAAGTCAAGCGAGGTGAGATACTACCGGCGTGCTCGAGTAGCCGTTATCGTTCAGGAGTCGTAATGTCGGTGAAGGTAGACGTGTCCCTTGTCGTTTGCGTTTCAGGTGGTATCCGAGCCTCCGCAGGAGAATTCCCGAACAGCAGAGGTAGGGCGGGCAATCGCACCAGGTAAAGGAGCGGGAGAGGGTTATAGCCGCCGGCAGGGTGTAGTTTCGGGTAGCATCTCACCCAGCGTTACTTTGGTTTTTGCAGGTGACGGACATAGCGTCGGAAGGGTGAAGTGACACACGGGAGGAGCAGCCCGAGGCGAGGCAGCATCGGCCAGGTCCCCGTCGACGTGTCGAGTATCCCACGGCATCTAAGCGAAGCGTTTCTCTTAAGTTTTGCAAGCCCCGTCCAGGCAGCCTTTTGAATCGGATGAGCATTTGAGGCGAGCCGGGTCAGTAGCGAGGAGGAGTAGGGGCGGGTGAATTGTCAGAAGCACAACAGCGACTTTCGTACGTCTCGGTTTCTTAGGTACCGCGAGCGACGACGGCAGCACCGTCGTCTCCGGAGCGAGTAGGAGAGAGGCGCTTTCGAGGGCGGCGTCGCGGAAGCGGTCGGCATCGGCAGGCGCGACGCCGACCGGTCCCACGGTTCGAGGGCGTCTCGGAGACGACGCAGAGGAACCGGCGAGTCTGGAACATCCTAGCCAGCCCATGCGGTTGCTGCAGAAGATGGCTCCGGACTTCCGAAAGCTAAGTTGAGGGTCGAGGGTAGGAAGGGACAGGGTTGGGAATCGCAGGGAGGGCTCATCAAGTCAGTATGGGGGAGAGGGCCGTCCAGGAACAGCACCCGTAGCGCCCATAATGGGCGGCGAGTTACTTTTCAGCACCGGACTACCACGTTCTGGGCAGGGCAGTTCCAGCCTGTGTCGTTGTGTAGTTTGTCTACTGCATTCTATATCTTATAGCACACCACCCTCAGGTCTTGATGTCTTCGTAGCTCTTTGAGATCAGCAGGCATCTCCGTAGCCCTCCTGAGAGCATCGAGTACTAGGCTTCATCAGCATAACGCCGGCAGAGCCCTTCTTGTCTCACAATTATAACCCAAAGCGTGGATCCATCCATCGTGTCTTGCATCGAGGATATTCTCGATCAGTCATCTCTCGCAGGGATGAGCTAGATGGCACCCGGAGCTGTGCTTTTGAGAGTCATTTTGGCACATAGAAATCTTCTGGGGTTTCCTCCCCAGGTCTTAAGTCCTAAAGCCCGACTTCTCACCCATCCATCGTTCCGGTGTCACCGGTAACTTTGTCTCACGGGCCGCAGCGGTCGCCTCTCATTTCGGGCCCGCTCCGACGCATCCGTGCCATCGCGTCACCGTAGGGCTTCTCTGCCGGCAGCATCTTCCCTACGGTCATCGTTCTTCTCGCTCGCGGTCTTCTCGCATCTCACCATCACGTCACTTGCGGTATCTGTGCGGTGTAGGTCTGTGTCAGAGCTGGACCTGTCCTGCCCAGACACGTGGCCATAGTAACGACGAGGGGAGCGTAGGCTCGTAGTCAGGAATTAATACGTAGATCTGCACCGATGCTTTTGTCAAAGACCATACGGTCCATCTCTGGGCAAGTAGCTGTAGACAGCCGCCACAGAGTTAGTCTCCTAGCGTTCGACAGGCGCCGGAGGGCAGACACGCCGCAAGAGGCGATTCGCGCCCTAGTCGTGCGGGTCGAACGAGCCTTAGTTTGTACGTGGGGTCAATATTTAGGGTTTTGGGTGTTTTAGCAGTAGTCGGATGGGAGATGGAAACGGAAGACAAACCTTTGCTCTCACGAAAGTCTTTGTTAACAATGGGGTGACTCGCTCGTCCGGTTTGGGTTGTTTAAAAGCAAAGGGAGAAGCAGCTCACCGAAGAGCAACGGAAGATTTCAGGGGATCTGCATGACCAGCGCCTCCGAGGCCCTCAAGCTCTCGCGGTTTTATTTTATAGGTGTCGATCGCTGCGTCACGTGGGGTACCCGCACCCTTAGACTTTGCCAAGGTGAGAGATGACCAGCGTGCCAAAGCATTAGTTTTTCGGGGGTGTCATAATATCGTCGTAGCTCAAATCGCATCCCGTTTGTCGTACAGGCGGCGACGAGGCATCGGCACAGCGGAAGGAAGAATCGTTCTCCGAGCAGCCGACGTAAACGAGCAGGGGAGAGAAAGCGCCGCGAGCGAGCCGAGGATCGGGGAGGCTTCTCCATCCCACGGGTTTACCTCCCTTTCTCTCGTAGGAGCCATTCTCCTTCCCAGAGGGATCACGCAGCAGAGTCACAAGCACTTTGAGAAAAGGTGAGAGAGGCAATAAGCGGTTTGCTCAGACCTAAATTGCCGAAGATCACGCAGCAGTTCAAATGACCATTTCACTTTGCTTTTGCAGGCATCGTAAGGTCTCCGCTCAGAAAGCGGAGGAATAGAGGCGAGTAGGCGGAAGAGCGGAGCAGCGGGCCGGGAGCCACCGTGCATGCGATAGCTTACGACTAGTAGAGGTGCTGTATTTCTTCAGTTTCTTGGATTTGCGTGCCTCACGAGACGGGGGGGTGTCGGGGCGCGTGCAAAATAAAGGTATCGGGAGCGGTACGGCTCTTCCGAGGAGGGCGTAGGGACGGTAGATGCCGATAAGGGTCAACACGCCCAAGACCGGCTGCATTCTGTGTCGCAGGTGACAGAGGCACCCAGCGAACGCAAGGAAACCCCAGTTGGATGCCGTGCTCCCGATAAGGATGAAATCTGGACCGTGCTCTCTGAAAGATAAGTCACAGGGCCAAAACAGTGGGTGGGGTGGTGGCACAAGACTTCAGTGTCAGTGGGGGGGCTCTTCAGGTTTTGTAAAATCTGCAGGGGGGGGTGGGGGGGGTGTCGGTCTTGCAGCGCGCCTCTCTGCAGGGGGGGAGGGGTGGGGTGTCGGTCTTGCAGCGCGCCTCTCTGCGGGGGGGGGGGGGGGGTGTCGGTCTTGCAGCGCGCCTCTCTGCGGGGGGGGGGGGGGGGGGTCGGTCTTGCAGCGTGCCTCTCTGCGGGGGGGGGGGGGGGGGGGGGGTCGGTCTTGCAGCGCGCCTCTCTGCGGGGGGGGGGGGTCGGTCTTGCAGCGCGCCTCTCTGCGGGGGGGGGGGCGGGGGGGGCGTCTGTCTTGCAGCGCGCCTCTCTGCGGGGGGGGCGTCTGTCTTGCAGCGCGCCTCTCTGCGGGGGGGGCGTCTGTCTTGCAGCGCACCTCTCTGCGGGGGGGGGGGGGGGGGGGGTGTCGGTCTTGCAGTGCGCCTCTCTGTGCATTTGCGTCCCATTCACTCGGTGCTCTCCAAGTGTGCTGTCAGGCCCTGTCTTTAGCTTCAGCATTAGCTCTACCCTGTGCGGTACTCTCGTGTCTTTAGGTCCCATTTGCGGCGCATGTATATGTGTGTGAGGCGGTGTCATTTTGTGTGTTTGTAGCCGTTGTGGAACGGTCACAGAAGGGGATGATAATGTGGCAGTGAGCACGGGCCATGTGGCTGGAGGTCACCTAGGCCAGTTTTGGTGATAGCCAGTTGTTGTCACCAGGCAGCCTCTAGAGTTCCTTCTTTTGTCTTTTGCAGGTGTCATAGGATCACCAGGATTCCAGAAGGGAAATCTCTGACAATGTTCGCCGGAGGGTACAAAATGAAGAAGGACCAGCAGTAGTGCCACTCTGTAACGTATAACTCTTCTTCTAACGATGAGGACATTCAGTGTGGGTCAGGGGGAGCAGCAGCGATGCAGTTCCGGGCACAGTGGCAGAATTGTGGCGATCAGCCACTCGGGCAGGTGATGGTTGCACACAGTGAATGTTGAATGAGTGTTAGTTTTGGAAGGTAACCTTGTATGTGAGGATGTTATTCATTTCAGGGTATAATGAATGTAGAGTGAGATAATGTGTAGTTTTAATAATAGCAAAGAAAATGTTGAGCAGGGAGACTTCTTTTCTCTCCCTGACTGTTTATTGTCAGTTAGTCCTGGCATGTCTGTAATGTTCTGTTCACAGCCAGCATTTGGGCGGAGGTTAGTTTCAGGCCACGGTGTCAGCAGGGGCAACGAACATTGAAGTCTTTGGGAAGCACTTTTTGAGGAGAGATGCAGCAATAGGCATAGGCAGTGTCGTGGGGGTTGGGCGGGTGGGTGGATTTGCTGAGAGTAGAGGGCAGTCAGCGGGGTAGTGGAATGAGCGGTGTATTTAGAATGTCTATGCAGGTGTATGACTGTTTAATGTGCCAGAATTGTTTTTATTGCAGGTGGAGTAGAGTTTGACTAGTTAGGGCAGAAAGAAATACAGAATAAAAAACCCCAGCTGGGGGATTTTTTTCCTGTCCCCCGGCTGGGTTTTTTTTCCCCGGTCCGGGCCGCTCTGCGAGGCGACGATCGTCGCCTCAGTTTGGGCGCAGGGCGTTGCAGGGACGGGGTTTTCGCAGGCAGGGCCAGGTCGGAGGTCCCCGGGAACGGCGTTCCCGAGGAGCCAGGGGTCAAAGGCCGGTCGTGTTAGTCGTGTAGCGAGACGGGTTTGCCGAGAGGAGGGGGCGGATAGGGGGTTAGTTGAGAGTGCTGTGTGCTTAGACTGTGTCTGCCTGAGCGTGACTGTTTAATGTGCTGGCATTATTTTTTTGTTGCAGGTCGAGTAGAGTTTGTTGAGTAGTTAGGGCAGAAATAAATATAGAATAAAAAACCCCAGCCGGGGGATTTTTTTTTTTTCCTGTCCCCCGGCTGGGTTTTTTTTCCCCGGTCCCGGCCGCTCTGCGAGGCGACGTTCGTCGCCTCAGTTTGGGCGCAGGGCGTCGCAGGGACGGGGTTTTCGCAGGCAGGGCCAGGTCGGAGGTCCCCGGGAACGGCGTTCCCGAGGAGCCAGGGGTCAAAGGCCGGTCGTGTTAGTCGTGTAGCGGGACACGTCTGCCGAGAGGAGGGGGCGGATAGGGGGGTAGTTGAGCGTGCGGTGTGCTTAGACTGTGTCTGGCTGAGCGTAACTGTTTAATGTGCAGTCATTATTTTTTGTTGCAGGTCGAGCCGTTAGGGCAGAAATAAATATAGAATAAAAAACCCCAGCCGGGGGATTTTTTTTTCCTGTCCCCCGGCTGGGTTTTTTTTCCCCGGTCCCGGCCGCTCTGCGAGGCGACGTTCGTCGCCTCAGTTTGGGCGCAGGGCGTCACAGGGACGGGGTTTTCGCAGGCAGGGCCAGGTCGGAGGTCCCCGGGAACGGCGTTCCCGAGGAGCCAGGGGTCAAAGGCCGGTCGTGTTAGTCGTGTAGCGGGGTGGGATTGCCAAGAGGAGGGGGCGGTCAGCTGGGTAGTTGAGAGTGCTGTGTGCTTAGACTGTGTCTGGCTGAGCGTGACTGTTTAATGTGCAGTCATTATTTTTTTTTGTTGCAGGTCGAGCTGTTAGGGCAGAAATAAATATAGAATAAAAAACCCCAGCCGGGGGATTTTTTTTTTCCTGTCCCCCGGCTGGGTTTTTTTTCCCCGGTCCCAGCCGCTCTGCGAGGCGACGTTCGTCGCCTCAGTTTGGGCGCAGGGCGTCGCAGGGACGGGGTTTTCGCAGGCAGGGCCAGGTCGGAGGTCCCCGGGAACGGCGTTCCCGAGGAGCCAGGGGTCAAAGGCCGGTCGTGTTAGTCGTGTAGCGGGGCGGGTTTGCCGAGAGGAGGGGGCGGTCAGCGGGGTAGTTGAGAGTGCTGTGTGCTTAGACTGTGTCTGGTTGAGCGTGACTGTTTAATGTGCTGGCATTATTTTTTTGTTGCAGGTCGAGTAGAGTTTGTTGAGTAGTTAAGGCAGAAATAAATATAGAATAAAAAATCCCAGCCGGGGGATTTTTTTTTTCCTGTCCCCCGGCTGGGTTTTTTTTCCCCAGTCCCGGCCGCTCTGCGAGGCGACATTTGTCGCCTTAGTTTGGGCGCAGGGCGTCGCAGGGACGGGGTTTTCGCAGGCAGGGCCAGGTCGGAGGTCCCCGGGAACGGCGTTCCCGAGGAGCCAGGGGTCAAAGGCCGGTCGTGTTAGTCGTGTAGCGGGGCGGGTTTGCCGAGAGGAGGGGGCGGATAGGGGGGTAGTTGAGCGTGTGGTATGCTTAGACTGTGTCTGGCTGAGCGTGACTGTTTAATGTGCAGTCATTATTTTTTTTGTTGCAGGTCGAGTAGTTAGGGCAGAAATAAATATAGAATAAAAAACCCCAGCCGGGGGATTTTTTTTTTCCTGTCCCCCGGCTGGGTTTTTTTTCCCCGGTCCCGGCTGCTCTGCGAGGCGACGTTCGTCGCCTCAGTTTGGGCGCAGGGCGTCGCAGGGACGGGGTTTTCGCAGGCAGGGCCAGGTCGGAGGTCCCTGGGAACGGCGTTCCCGAGGAGCCAGGGGTCAAAGGCCGGTAGTGTTAGTCGTGTAGCGGGGCGGGTTTGCCGAGAGGAGGGGGCGGTCAGCGGGGTAGTTGAGAGTGCTGTGTGCTTAGACTGTGTCTGGCTGAGCGTGACTGTTTAATGTGCAGTCATTATTTTTTTGTTGCAGGTCGAGCTGTTAGGGTGGAAATAAATATAGAATAAAAAACCCCAGCCGGGGGATTTTTTTTTTCCTGTCCCCCGGCTGGGTTTTTTTTCCCCGGTCCCGGCCGCTCTGCGAGGCGACTTTCGTCGCCTCAGTTTGGGCGCAGGGCGTCGCAGGGACGGGGTTTTCGCAGGCAGGGCCAGGTCGGAGGTCCCCGGGAACGGCATTCCCCAGGAGCCAGGGGTCAAAGGCCGGTCGTGTTAGTCATGTAGCGGGACGGGTTTGCCGAGAGGAGGGGGCGGATAGGGGGGTAGTTGAGCGTGAGGTGTGCTTAGACTGTGTCTGGCTGAGCGTGACTGTTTAATGTGCTGGCATAATTTTTTGTTGCAGGTTGAGCAGTTAGGGCAGAAATAAATATAGAATAAAAAACCCCAGCCGGGGGATTTTTTTTTTCCTGTCCCCCGGCTGGGTTTTTTTTCCCCGGTCCCGGCCGCTCTGCGAGGCGACGATCGTCGCCTTAGTTTGGGCGCAGGGCGTCGCAGGGACGGGGTTTTCGCAGGCAGGGCCAGGTCGGAGGTCCCCGGGAACGGCGTTCCCGAGGAGCCAGGGGTCAAAGGCCGGTCGTGTTAGTCGTGTAGCGGGACGCGTCTGCCGAGAGGAGGGGGCGGATAGGGGCGTAGTTGAGAGTGCGGTGTGCTTAGACTGTCTGCCTGAGCGTGACTGTTTAATGTGCAGTCATTATTTTTTTGTTGCAGGTCGAGTAGAGTTTGTTGAGTAGTTAAGGCAGAAATAAATATAGAATAAAAAATCCCAGCCGGGGGATTTTTTTTTTCCTGTCCCCCGGCTGGGTTTTTTTTCCCCAGTCCCGGCCGCTCTGCGAGGCGACATTTGTCGCCTTAGTTTGGGCGCAGGGCGTCGCAGGGACGGGGTTTTCGCAGGCAGGGCCAGGTCGGAGGTCCCCGGGAACGGCGTTCCCGAGGAGCCAGGGGTCAAAGGCCGGTCGTGTTAGTCGTGTAGCGGGGCGGGTTTGCCGAGAGGAGGGGGCGGATAGGGGGCTAGTTGAGCGTGTGGTATGCTTAGACTGTGTCTGGCTGAGCGTGACTGTTTAATGTGCAGTCATTATTTTTTTTGTTGCAGGTCGAGTAGTTAGGGCAGAAATAAATATAGAATAAAAAACCCCAGCCGGGGGATTTTTTTTTTCCTGTCCCCCGGCTGGGTTTTTTTTCCCCGGTCCCGGCCGCTCTGCGAGGCGACGTTCGTCGCCTCAGTTTGGGCGCAGGGCGTCGCAGGGACGGGGTTTTCGCAGGCAGGGCCAGGTCGGAGGTCCCCGGGAACGGCGTTCCCGAGGAGCCAGGGGTCAAAGGCCGGTCGTGTTAGTCGTGTAGCGGGGCGGGTTTGCCGAGAGGAGGGGGCGGTCAGCGGGGTAGTTGAGAGTGCTGTGTGCTTAGACTGTGTCTGGCTGAGCGTGACTGTTTAATGTGCAGTCATTATTTTTTTGTTGCAGGTCGAGCTGTTAGGGTGGAAATAAATATAGAATAAAAAACCCCAGCCGGGGGATTTTTTTTTTCCTGTCCCCCGGCTGGGTTTTTTTTCCCCGGTCCCGGCCGCTCTGCGAGGCGACTTTCGTCGCCTCAGTTTGGGCGCAGGGCGTCGCAGGGACGGGGTTTTCGCAGGCAGGCCAGGTCGGAGGTACCCGGGAACGGCGTTCCCGAGGAGCCAGGGGTCTAAGGCCGGTTGTGTTTGTCGTGTAGCGGGACGCGTCTGCCGAGAGGAGGGGACGGATAGGGGGGTAGTTGAGTGTGCGGTGTGCTTAGGCTGTGTCTGGCTGAGCGTGACTGTTTAATGTGCTGGCATAATTTTTTGTTGCAGGTTGAGCAGTTAGGGCAGAAATAAATATAGAATAAAAAACCCCAGCCGGGGGATTTTTTTTTTCCTGTCCCCCGGCTGGGTTTTTTTTCCCCGGTCCCGGCCGCTCTGCGAGGCGACGATCGTCGCCTCAGTTTGGGCGCAGGGCGTCGCAGGGACGGGGTTTTCGCAGGCAGGGCCAGGTCGGAGGTCCCCGGGAACGGCGTTCCCGAGGAGCCAGGGGTCAAAGGCCGGTCGTGTTAGTCGTGTAGCGGGACGCGTCTGCCGAGAGGAGGGGGCGGATAGGGGCGTAGTTGAGAGTGCGGTGTGCTTAGACTGTCTGCCTGAGCGTGACTGTTTAATGTGCAGTCATTATTTTTTTGTTGCAGGTCGAGTAGAGTTTGTTGAGTAGTTAGGGCAGAAATAAATATAGAATAAAAAACCCCAGCCGGGGGATTTTTTTTTTCCTGTCCCCCGGCTGGGTTTTTTTTCCCCGGTCCCGGCCGCTCTGTGAGGCGACGATCGTCGCCTTAGTTTGGGCGCAGGGTGTCGCAGGGACGGGGTTTTCGCAGGCAGGGCCAGGTCGGAGGTCCCAGGGAATGGCGTTCCGTGGCCTCATGTATGTTAAAGTAGTTTTTAAATCTGGTCAATGAAGGCATCATGCTGAGTGATAGATGTGATAATAGGATAAATGCTTTTAGAGCTAATGGTGGTAGGCAAAGCACTCATCAGGGCTTATGAACCCTATTATGTTTCGTTAATGTAGTTTTGTGAAAATGTATTAGGTCTTTGTTAAGGTGTGTAAAATGTATGTTAAAGCTATGTTGTAATGAGGCTTGAGTGGAGGTGTAGTTGTAGTGTTGTTAATTCAACAGTTCTGTGTAATCAGCATG
>NC_134072.1:943200-984026 GCF_965140245.1 Athene noctua
AACCTGCCCAGGGGACCCCCCCCAACCCCTTTCCCCCCCCCCCGGGGGTACCCCCAAAGCCCCCCCCGTACCCCCAGAGTTGAGGAAGGGTTTTCCCCCCCGGGGGGGGCGGGGGGTAGGCGGGGGCCAACCCCTCCTGGGGCCAACAAAAGGCCTCGGCCGAGAACAGCACGCGGGCGCCGGCCCCCCAAAACTTGGCCAAGAGCTCCCGGGGCCCCCCCGCGAACACCACGTCATAGCTGGGGGGGGGGGGGGCACAAGGGTCAGCGTCACCCCCCCCCCCGACCCCCCCAAACCCCCCCAGTGTCCCCCCAAACCCCCCGTCCCCCCACATCCCCCTGTGTCCCCCCCCGTGCCCCCCCAACGTCCCCCCATCCTCTCCCTGTCCCCCCAGTGCCCCCCCATCACTTCTGAGCCCCCCCATGTCCCCCCCAAACCCCATGTCCCCCCCCATGTCCCCCCCAGTGCCCCCCCATCCCTTCTGCGCCCCCCCATGTCCCCCCCAGCTTCGTACCCCCCTCCATGACCCCCCCAAACCCCATGTCCCCCCCCGTGCCCCCCCATCCTCTCTGTGTCCCCGCAGTGCCCCCCCATCCCTTCTGTGTCCCCCCCCAACCCCCATGTCCCCCCATATCCCCCTGTGTCCCCCCCCTGCCCCCCCATCCTCCCCATGTCCCCCCCAATGTCCCCCCACCCCTCCCTGTCCCCCCCAGTGCCCCCCCATCCCTTCTGCGCCCCCCCCATGTCCCCCCATGACCCCCCCAAACCCCATGTCCTCCCCAGTGCCCCCCCCATCCCTTCTGCGCCCCCCCATGTCCCCCCCACCTTCGTCCCCCCCTCCATGACCCCCCCAAACCCCATGTCCCCCCCCATGTCCCCCCCCCCATCCCTTCTGCACCCCCCCCATGTCCCCCCATGACCCCCCCAAACCCCATGTCCCCCCCCGTGCCCCCCCATCCCTTCTGCACCCCCCCCATGTCCCCCCATGACCCCCCCAAACCCCATGTCCCCCCCCATGTCCCCCCCCCATCCCTTCTGCGCCCCCCCAATTCCCCCCCACCTTTGTGTCTCCCCCCCAGTGCCCCCCCCATCCCTTCTGCGCCCCCCCCACCTTCATCCCCCTCCCTCCATGCCCCCCCCCGTGTGTCCCCCATCCCTCCCGTGTCCCCCCCCCCCCGTGTCCCCCCCCCCAGACCTGTCCACGAAGAGCACCACCAGCTCGGGGCGGTCCCTCAGCGGCGCCATCGCGCTCTTCAGCCACCGGACCTTCTGTCCCCCCCCCACCGTGTGCGCCACGTCCCCCCCCCGCCAGGCCTGGCCCAGCCCCAGCGTCTGGGGGGGGCACAGGGACACGGCGGGGGGGCACAGGGGATGGGGGGCACGGGGGGACACGGGGGGCACAGGAGATGGGGGGGCACAGGGGGACGCGGGGGGGGCACAGGAGATGGGGGGCACAGGGGGACACGGGGGGGGGCACAGGGGATGGGGGGGCACAGGGACACGGCGGGGGGGGGGGACACGGGGGATGGGGGGGGCACGGGGGGACACGGGGGGGACACAGGGGGACACGGGGGGGGCACAGGGGATGGGGGGGCACAGGGGGACACGGGGGGGCACAGGGGATGGGGGGGGCACAGGGGGACACGGGGGGGGCACAGGGGATGGGGGGGCACAGGGGGACACGGGGGGGGCACAGGGGATGGGGGGGCACAGGGGGACACGGGGGGGCACAGGGGATGGGGGGCACACGGGGGATGGGGGGGCACAGGGGGACACGGGGGGGCACAGGAGATGGGGGGGCACAGGGGGACACGGGGGGGGCACAGGGGATGGGGGGGCACGGGGGGACACGGGGGGGGGCACAGGAGGAACAGGGGTGACACAAGGGGGGGGGGTGTCACCCCACAGCCATCACCCCCCACCCCAAGGTGACGCCCCCCCCCCCTTTTCATCCCCCTTTTAGGTACCCCCCCCCCCCAGCCCCCCACCTCAAACACCCCCCCAACCCCCAATACCCCCCTTGGGTGCCCCCCCCAACCCCAGGAGCTCCCCCCCCCACAACCCTGGGGGTGCCCCCCCCCCCCAGTCCTTGGGTGTCCCCCAGTGCCCCCTCCCACCCCTGGGATCCCCCCCTACGCCCCCTGCCCCAATCTTGGGCGCCCCCCCCCAACCCCTGGGTGCCCCCCCCACCCCCGGGTGCCCCCCCCGGGTGCCCCCCCCGGGTGCCCCCACCTTGACGCTGTAGTTGAAGCGCCGGGCCGAGCGCAGGAACCGCTCGTAGCCCTCGGTCGCCTCCGTCGCCACCGTCAGCACCAGCAGCTGCTCTGCGGGGGGGGGTCAGACGCCTGGGACCCCCCCCGTGACCTCTGACCCCCCCTCATGACCCCTGACCTCTCCCCGCTGACTCCTGACCCCCCTCCAAGTGACCCCTAGTGCCACCAGATGACCCCTGGCCCCTCCCCGTGACACCCCCCAGAGCCTGACTCCCCCTTTGTGACCTCTGACCCCTCCCCGTGACCCCCCCACAGCACCTGACCCCCCCTTTGTGACCCCTGACCCCTCCCCGTGACCCCCCCCATGATGCCTGACCCCCCTTCGTGACCCCTGACCCCTCCCTGTGGCCCCCCCACAGAGCCTGACCCCCCTTCGTGACCCCTGACCCCTCCCCGTGACCCCCCCATGATGCCTGACCCCCCTTCATGACCCCTGACCCCTCCCCACGTCCCCCCCACAGCACCTGACCCCCCTTCGTGACCCCTGACCCCTCCCCGTGACCCCCCCATGATGCCTGACCCCCCTTCGTGACCCCTGACCCCTCCCCGTGACCCCCCCATGATGCCTGACCCCCCCTTAATGACCCCTGACCCCTCCCCACGTCCCCCCCACAGCACCTGACCCCCCTTCGTGACCCCTGACCCCTCCCCGTGACCCCCCCATGATGCCTGACCCCCCTTCGTGACCCCTGACCCCTCCCCATGACCCCCCCATGATGCCTGACCCCCCTTCGTGACCCCTGACCCCTCCCTGTGACCCCCCCACAGCACCCGACCCCCCTTCATGACCCCTGACCCCTCCCCCTGACCCCTGACCCTCCTCCACCCCCTCTAAACCCCCAAACTCCCCCTGGACCCCCCCCCCCCCGACCCCGGATAACCCCTGACCCCCACTGACCCTCGACCACACCCCCTCCCGTGACCTTTGACCCCCGGTGCCCCCTCCCCTCTTTGTTCCTACCGGGCGCGGGGGGGCTCCGGGCGGCGCCGGGCGGCAGCAGCAGCCCCGGGGCGAGCAGCAGGACGGGCAGGAGCCGCGGGGCGAGCAGCGGGGCCATGGCGGGCAGCGCGGCCGGCGAGGGGCGGGGCTTCGGCGGGCCGGCCCCGCCCTCCCCGCCACGCCCGCCGGCCAATCCGCGCCGTCCGCTCCTCCCAGCCCAGCCAATCCCCGCCAGAGGGGCGGGGCCAAGGGAACCGCTGCCACGTTGCCAAGCGTGGGGGAGGTGGGCGGGGCTAAGCGGGGAGGAGGCGGGGTCGGGAAGGGGCGTGGCTTGAGTGCGCCGCCACTAAGATGGCGGCGGGAGGGAGGGCGGAGGCGCCGCGCTCAAGATGGCGTCAGCGGCGCGGCGCTCGAGATGACGTCAGCGCGCCGCGCTCAAGATGGCGGCGGCGCCGAGCTCTAAAAGGCGGCGCCCACAAGTGAGGGCGGAAGTGGCGTGCCGTGAGGGCGGAAGTGGCGTGCCGTGAGGGCGGAAGTGGCGTGCCGTGAGGGCGGAAGTGGCGTGCCGTGAGGGCGGAAGTGGCGTGCCGTGAGGGCGGAAGTGGCCCCGCGGCTCAATATGGGGGAGAAGAAGGTGTCAGGTACCGGCGGGCCGGGGGCAGTTGGGGTCGGGGGCGGCCCCAGGGGGGTCCCGGAGCCCCGGTAACGGCCCCGGGGGGGGTCCTGAGCCCCGGTAACGGCCCCGGGGGCGGATCCGGGAGCCCCGGTAACGGCCCCGGGGGGGGATCCGGGAGCCCCGGTAACGGCCCCGGGGGGGGTCCCGGAGCCCCGGTATCGGCCCCGGGGGGGGGTCCCGGAGCCCCGGTAACGGCCCCGGGGGGGGTCCTGAGCCCCGGTAACGGCCCCGGGGGGGGATCCGGGAGCCCTGGTAACAGCCCCGGGGGGGTCCCGGAGCCCCGGTAACGGCCTCCGGTCGCAGGGCGGGTGCCGGAGGCGGCGCAGCGGCGGGTCCTGGACCGGGCGACCCGGCAGCGGCGGCTGAACCGGCAGCTGGAGGCGCTGGAGAACGATAATTTCGGGGACGATCCGCAGGCGGGGCTGCCCCGGCCCGGGAAGCGCCTCCCGCACTTCGCCGATACCGCCGAGACCGGTGCGGGGACCGGGGGGGGGATTGGGGGGCCCTGGGGGGGAGCGTGGGGTGATTTGGGGGGGTCCAGGGGTTGGGGGGGGCGACGGGGAGCTGGGGGGAGCGAGGGGAAATGGGGGTGAGGGGGAAATGGGGGTTCTGAGGAGCTGGGGGGGGTCAGAGAGGGATGGGGGGGCATGTGGGGTGAGTTGGGGGGATCCGGGGGTTTGGGGGGGTCCAGGGGTTGGGGGGGGGCTCGGGGGAGCTGGGGGGGGCTCGGGGAAATGGGGGTGAGGGGAGAAATGGGGGTGTTGGGGGAACTGGGGGGGGGGTCAGAGAGGGATTGGGGGGCTCTGAGGGGGGGATGTGGGGTGAGTTGGGGGGCTCTGGGTATGTGGGGAGTTGGGGGGGGGAATTGGGGGGGTCCAGGGGTTGGGGGGGGGCTCGGGGGAGCTGGGGGGGGCTCGGGGAAGTGGGGGTGAGGGGAGAAATGGGGGTTCTGAGGAGCTGGGGGGGGTCAGAGAGGGATGGGGGGGCTCTGGGGGGGGCATGTGGGGTGAGTTGGGGGGCTCTGGGTATGTGGGGAGTTGAGGGGGGAATTGGGGGGGTCCAGGGGATGGGGGGGGGCTCAGGAGAGCTGGGGGGGGGGTGCAGGGAAAATGGGGGCAAGGAGAGAAATGGGGGGCTCTGGGGGGGTGAGTAGAGAGATGGGGGGCGTTTGGGGGTGTCTGTGTGGGGGTGTTGGGGCGCTGGGGGCCCCCCCTCAGGCTCCCTGGTTACAGTGTTGGGGGGGGGGGGGGGGCGTGTTGGGGTGCTGCTGCCTCCCCAGGAAAGAAAAAGAAAAAAACTCGGGGGGACCATTTCAAACTTCGCTTCCGCAAAAACTTCCAGGCGCTGCTGGAGGAGCAGGTGGGGCTGGGGGGGGCTTGGGGGGGGCCATGAGGAAAATTTGGGGGGGCTCTGGGGGAGGCTCGGGGGCTTGGGGGGGCTTTAGGGGAGGTGCAAGGGCTTGGGGGGGGCTCTGGAAGGGACCCTGAAACATGGAGGGGGGGAAAGGGGGCAGGATTTGGGGGGGGTTCTTGGAGGGGGGGCATTTAGGGGGGCCCCGGTGCTTTTTCATTTAGGGGTATTCTTAGGGATTTGGGGGGGGGGGGCACTGGGGTTTGGGGGGGCACTGGGGTGGGGGTAGAGTCATTTGGGGGGGGCTCTGGGGTGGTGGGGGGTGTCCCGGGGGGGGGTTTGGGGTTCCAGCAGAGCCCTGGGGGTGGTTGGGGGGGAGGTCCTGGGGGTGTTTTTGGGGTGGTGGGTGACCCCCCCCCCCCCCCCTCAGGAGCAGTTCTGGGGGTACTTTGGGGTTCCTGGGGCGGTCGGGTGGTGCCTTCGTGTCTGTTTGGGGGGGTCCTGGGGTAGTTTAGGGGGGTCAGAACCCTCGGGGGGGGGGATTAGGGCAGCCAGGGGTAGCTGGGGGGGGGGCCCTCAGGGTGGTTCAACCCTTCTGGCTGATCCCTGGAGGGATTTGGGGGGGTCTCGGGGTCAATTTTGGGGTGTTGTCGGATTTCCGTGGGGTTTGGGGGGGTTCCTGGGGATATTTGGGGCACCCCAGACCTATTTAGGGCTGTGAAGAGAATTTTTTTGGGGGGGGGGTCCTGAGTGCACTTTTGGGGTGCTGCGTAGCTTTTGGGGGGGTTCTGGGGATGTTTGGGGCACCCCAGACCCGTTTAGGATTGTTAAGAGAATTTTTGGGGGGTCCTTGGGTTGTTTGGGGGGGGTCTTGAGCACAGTTCTGGGGTGTTGTGTGATTTTGGGGGGTTCTGGGGGATATTTGGGGCACCCCACACCCGCTTAGGGCTGCTAAGAGAATCTTTGGGGGGGTCTTTGGATGGTCTGGGGGGGTCTTGAGTGTGGTTTTGGGGTTCTGTGGGTTTTTTTGGGGGGTTCTGGGGATATTTGGGGCACCCCAGACCAGTTTAGGACTGTTAAGAGAATTTTGGGGGGGGCTTTGGGGGGTCCTTGGGTTGTTTGGGGGGGTCTTGAGCGCAGTTTTGGGGTGCTGCGTGATTTTTTGGGGGGGTTCTGGGGATACTTGGGGCACCCCAGACCCGTTTAGGACTGTTAAGAGAATTTTGGGGGGTCCTTGGATAGTTTGGGGGGGTCTTGAGAGCGGTTTTGGGGTGCTGCGTGATTTTTGGGGGGTTTTGGGGATATTTGGGGCTCCCCAGACCCACTTAGGGCTGTTAAGAGAATTTTGGGGGGGGCTTTGGGGGGTCCTTGGGTTGTTTGGGGGGATCTTGAGTGCAGTTTTGGGGTGTTGTGTGATTTTGGGGGGGTTCTGGGGATATTTGGGGCACCCCAGCCCCACTTAGGGTTGCTAGAAGAATCTTTGGGGGGGTCCTGAGCGCACTTTTGGGGTGCTGTGTGATTTTTTGGGGGGCGGGGGGCAGTTCCAGGTTGTTCCTTTACTCCTGGGTGCCTCAGTGCTACCACCTGACCCCCACCAGGACTGTGGGGACTTCGGGGTGCCCCCAGCGCCCCACACTGACCCCTTACCCCCCTGTGTGTTGTGTGTGTGTCCCCCCCCCCCAGAACCTGAGCGCGGCCGAGGGCCCCAACTACGTCTCGGCGTGCGCCGCCCCCTCCCGCCTCCCCCAGCGCCATTTTTGTGCCGTTTGTGGCTTCCCCTCGGCCTACACCTGCGTCACCTGCGGCGCCCGCTACTGCTCCAGCCGCTGCCTGGGCACCCACCAGGACACCCGGTACGGGGACGGGGACAACACCCAGTACTGGGGGGGACAAAGCCACCGGGACACCCAGTATGGGGTGGGGGATGCACCTGGGGGCCCCCCCTGTGACTTGTTTCCTTCCCCTCCCGTAGGTGCTTGAAGTGGACGGTGTGACGAGGAGGGTGCTGCCGCCTTTGGGGACAATAAAGGGACCTGGGTGTCACCCATCTGCCCCGGCTCGGTGCTTGTTTGTCCTGGGAGGGGCAGGGCCTGGTCTGTGCCCTGCTCCTGGGGGTGGGAAACAACATGGCTGCCCATGCGCTGCCCCTTTAAGAGATGTGCTGTGTGTGTGGCAACAAGATGGCGGTCTCTATGCTGGCCTTTTAAGAGACATGCCGCAGGTGTGATGACAAGATGGCCGCCCACACACCGCCCCTTTAAGAGACACGCCCCAGGTGTGGCGACAAGATGGCCGCCCACACACCGCCCCTGTGAGAGACACGCCCCAGGTGTGGCGACAAGATGGCCGCCCACACCCCGCCCCTTTAAGAGACACGCCCCAGGTGTGGCGACAAGATGGCCGCCCACACACCGCCCCTGTGAGAGACACGCCCCAGGTGTGGCGACAAGATGGCCGCCCACACCCCGCCCCTTTAAGAGACACGCCCCAGGTGTGGCGACAAGATGGCCGCCCACACCCCGCCCCTGTGAGAGACACGCCCCAGGTGTGGCGACAAGATGGCCGCCCACACACCGCCCCTTTAAGCGACACGCCCCAGGTGTGGCGACAAGATGGCCGACTCCGAGAGCCCCTTTTAGAGCAAAAATCTTGTTTTTCTACAGAAAATCCTGCCCGCGGGCGGGCGCCGAGCCTGCGCCGCCCCTTTAAGATACGTGTGGGCGTGGCTTGTTCGGTTTTTTTTTTTGGTCTACAGACAAATATTCCTGAGATCGAGCACAAGATGGCCGACAGCGGCCGCCCCTTTAAGAAGAGGCCGGGAGGGTTGGATGGGGCGGGGCCGGGAGGGGGGTGGGGTCCCTTTAAATAAAGAAAGGGGGCGGGGATTGAGCCTAAAAAATAATAATAAAAAAAAAAAGCTGAATGTCCCTTTAAGAAGCGTGCGGCCGACCCCATTGGTTGGCTGCCGGCTCTCCAATATGGCCGCCCAAAATGGCCGCCCACCCCCCTTAGGGCTTTATTTTTTTTTTTTTTAATTTTTTTTTTTTTTTTTGTCTGCCGACAAATATCCACCCAGGGCACCGCCCCTTTAAGAGCATCCTCCCTCCTTGCGCCGCTATTGGCTGCGCGGGGTCTGTGTGGCCCCGCCCCTTCCTGGAGACAGGCCCCGCCCCTTTAAGGGTGTTTTGTATCCCCAGACAGAAAACACCCCCCCCCGCCCCTTTAAGAGTCCGGGGGCGTGGTCGTCCCACCAAGGAGCCACTTCCTGTGACGTCACCTGTCATGGAGGGGGCGGGTCTTGAAGCAGCCAATCAGCGTGTAGAGTCCTCCCCTGTCCCACGATGCTGCAGAGGGGCGGGGCCAGGGGGGGCGCCACCATTGGCCCAGCATGCCCCAGGGCGCCGCTCTAGGCACAAGCGCTCGATGGCCGCCGGAAGGGGCGGGACCATAGAGTGGGGCCTGGCGGAAGTGGGGGGGGGGGTGGGGGGGCGCTCTAGCTGCGTCTCTATGGTGTCGTCGGGCTCCGCGGGGTCATAGAGTGGCTCTGTGGAGGGACAGAGCGGTTCTGGGAGGGGGGTGGGGGGGTGGGTGGGAGGTGCCACTCTAGCTCTGCCTCTATGGTCTGGAGGAGCTGGGACCATAGAGAAGGGTGTGGGGTGGTGCAGAGGGCCGCCTGGGGAGAGGGCTCTATGGTCTGGAGGACTTCAAAGCTTGGCAACCATAGAGATGAGCTGGAGGTACAGAGGGGCTCTGCGGGGCAAAGTCTCCTCTCTATGGTTTGGAGGACTAAACCCTGGCAACCATAGAGTTGACCACTGAGTACAAGCACCATGGAGGTACAGAGGAGCTTTGTGGGGCAAGCTAGCCTCCTCTCTATGGTTTGGAGGGCTTCAAAGCCTGCAGCCATAGAGATGAGCTGGTAGGTACAGAGAGACTCTGCAGGGCAGACTGGCCCCCCTCTCCATGGTTTGGAGGACTAAACCCTGGCAGCCATAGAGGTGACCACTGAGTACAGCACCATGGAGATACAGAGAGGCTCTGTGGGGCAGACTGGCCCCTTCTCTATGGTCTGGAGGACTCCAAATCCTGCAGCCATAGAGATGAGCTGGAGGTACAGAGGGGTTCCATGGGGCAGACTGGCCCCCCTCTCTATGGTTTGGAGGACTAAACCCTGGCAGTCATAGAGGTGACCACTGAGTACAGCCCCCATGGAGGTACAGAGAGGCTCTGCAGGGCAGACTGGCCCCCTCTCTATGGTCTGGAGGACTCTGGAAGTCCTCCAGCGAGCAGCAGGCACACCACAGAGCAGAAAACAGGGCGGCTAGAGAGGCACCACCCCCCTTTTCCCCTAGCTCCAGGCCAGGACCAACCTCCCGATGGGGAGGCGGAGTCCGTGTCTCTGAATATTAATGAGATGCAAATATCACGGAGCAGCAAAGGAGGTCAACCCGCCCGAGAGGGGGCGGCGCTTGGCTTGGCGGGGCCTGACAGTGGTGGGTGTGGCCTGAGGGAGGTGGGCGTGGCGTGGCGAGGGGGTGTGGCGAGGGGGCGTGGCTCACCTCCGGGAGGGGGCGTGGCTATTTCAGCACCTGCCCCGGCCGCGCCCTCTCCAGCTTCTTCCTGCGGTCGGGCGGGATCTCGTCCAGGCTGATCCCGTGGTTGCTGGCCCTGGGGGGGGGGGACGGGACACACGACACCCCCCAAAAGTCACCAGGGGGGTCCCCAGAAGTCCAGGGGGGTCCCTGATACCCCCCCCCGACCCCCTCCCTGCTCCCCAAAACCACAAGTGGCCCCGCCCCCCACCCCATGGGACCCAGGGACCCCCCCAGGGACCCCCAAATCGCCCCCAGGGACCCCCCCAATCCCCTCAAGGGACCCAGAGACCCCCCCGGGGACTCCCACATCCCCCCCAGGGACCCCCAAATCGCCCCCAGGGACCCCCAAATCCCCCCCAGGGACCCAGAGACCCCCCCAGGGATCCCCCAATCCCCTCAAGGGACCCCCACATCCCATTAAGAGACCCAGGGACCCCCCCAGGGACCCCCACATCCCCCCCAGGGACCCCCAAATCGCCCCCAGGGACCCCCAAATCCCCCCCAGGGACCCAGAGACCCCCCCAGGGACCCCCACATCCCCCCCAGGGACCCCCAAATCGCCCCCAGGGACCCCCAAATCCCCCCCAGGGACCCAGAGACCCCCAGGGACCCCCCAATCCCCTCAAGGGACCCCCACATCCCATTAAGAGACCCAGGGACCCCCCCAGGGACCCCCACATCCCCCCCAGGGACCCCCAAATCGCCCCCAGGGACCCCCAAATCCCCCCCAGGGACCCAGAGACCCCCCCAGGGACCCCCACATCCCCCCCAGGGACCCCCAAATCGCCCCCAGGGACCCCCAAATCCCCCCCAGGGACCCAGAGACCCCCAGGGACCCCCCAATCCCCTCAAGGGACCCCCACATCCCATTAAGAGACCCAGGGACCCCCCCAGGGACCCCCACATCCCCCCCAGGGACCCCCACATCCCCCCCAGGGACCCAGGGACCCCCCCAGGGACCCCCACATCCCCCCCAGGGACCCCCAAATCCCCCCCAGGGACCCCCACATCCCATCAAGGGACCCAGGGACCCCCCCAGGGACCCCCAAATCCCCCCAGGGACCCCCCCAATCCCCTCAAGGGACCCCCCCATCCCCTCGGGAGACCCAGCGACCCCCCCCCCCAGGGACCCCCCCAGGGTCCTCACCCCGGCAGCAGGTCGGGGGGGGTGGGGATGGGTTTGGTGAAGCCCTCGCGTCCCACCAGCCAGTACGTGTCCTCCACGCCCTTCCCCTGGGGGGGGGGACACGAGCCACCGTCAGCCCCACGGGGGGGGCAACTGAGGGGCGGGGGGGGGGCAACGGGGGCAATAGGGGGGGGCAATAAGGAATCAGTGGGGGAAATGAGGGGGAAATGGGGGCAATAAGGGGGCGATGGGGGCAATATGGGGGCAATAAGGAGTTAGTGGGGGCAATAAGGGGGTGGCGGGGGCAATATGGGGGCAATAAGGAGTCAATGGGGGCAGTGAGGGGGTGGTCGGGGCAATAAGGGGGTGGTGGGGGCAATGGGGGCACTAAAGAGTCAATGGGGGCAATGAAGGGGCGCTAGAGGGCAATAAGGGGCGATGGGGGCAATGTGGGGCAATATGGGGGTGACAGGGGCAATAAGGAGTCAGTGGGGGCAATGAGGGGGGAATGGGGGCAATAAGGGGGCAATCGGGGCAATATGGGGGCAATAAGGAGTCAATGGGGGCAATGAGGGGGTGGTGGGAGCAACAGGGGCAATAAGGAATCAATGGGGGCAATGGGGGCATTAGAGGGCAATAAGGGGTGATGGGGGCAATGGGGGGCAATATCGTGGTGACGGGGGCACTAAGGAGTCAATGGGGGCAATGGGGGCACTAGAGGGCAATAAGGGGCGATGGGGGCAATATGGGGGTGACAGGGGCAATAAGGAGTCAGTGGGGGCAATGAGGGGGCAATGGGGCAAATAAAGGGGCAATAAGGGGGTGCTGGGGGCAATGGGGGCACTAAGGAGTCAATGGGGGCAATGAGGGGGCGCTAGAGGGCAATAAGGGGCGATGGGGGCAATGAGGGGGCAATGGGGCTAATAAGGAGTCAATGGGGGCACTAAGGGGGCAGTGGGGGGCGATAAGGAGTCAATAGGGGCAATTAGGGGGCAATGAGGGGTTGATGGGGGCAATAAGGAGGGAAAGGGGGCAATGAGGGGGTGTTGGGGGCAATGGGGGCATTAAGGAGTCAGTGGGGCAATAAAAGGACAAGAGGGCAACCAGGGGGCAACCAGGGGGCAGTAAGGGGCCAATAAGAGCATTAAGGGGCAATGGGGGTAAGAAAGGGGCAATGTGGGGGCAATGAGGGGGTGACGGGGGCAATAAGGAGTCAATGGGGGCAATAAGGGGGCAATAAGAGGGCAATATGGGGGCGATGGGTGCAATTAGGGGTTACAGGGGCAATAAGGAGTCAACGTGGCCAATACAGGGGCAATGGGGGCAACTGTGGTTCAATAAGGGGCAATTAGGGGCAATAAGGTATCAATGTGGCCAATACAGGGGCAACGGGGGCAACTAGGGTGCAGTAAGGGGCAATTAGGGGCAATAACGAGTCAACGTGGCCAATATGGGGGCAACGGGGGCAACTAGTGCACAGTAAGGGGCAATAAGGAGTCAGTGTGGCCACTACGAGGGCAGTTGGGGCAACTAGGGTGCAGTAAGGGGCAGTTAGGGGGCAAGGGGAGCAATAACGAGTCAACGTGGCCAATACAGGAGCAACGGGGGCCACTAGGGTGCAATAGGGGGCAAGGGGGGCAATAAGGAGTCAACGTGGCCAATACAGGGGCAACGGGGGCAACTAGTGTACAGTAAGGGGCAATAAGGAGTCAGTGTGGCCACTACGAGGGCAACGGGGGCAACTAGGGTGCAATAAGGGGCAATTCGGGGACAATAAAGAGTCAATGTGGCCAATGCAGGGGCAGTGGGGGCAACTAGGGTGCAATAGGGGGCAAGGGGGGCAATAAGGAGTCAACGTGGCCAATACAGGGGCAACGGGTCAACTAGTGCACAGTAAGGGGCAATAAGGAGTCAGTGTGGCCACTACGAGGGCAGTTGGGGCAACTAGGGTGCAGTAAGGGGCAGTTAGGGGGCAAGGGGAGCAATAACGAGTCAACGCGGCCAATACAGGGGCAACGGGGGCAACTAGGGTGCAATAAGGGGCAATTAGGGGCAACAAGGAGCCAGTGTGGCCACTACGGGGGCAATGGGGGCAACTAGGGTCCAGTAATGGGCAACTAGAGGGCAAGGGGGGCAATAAGGAGTCATTGTGGCCAATACGGGGGCTCCTAGGGTGCAATAAGGGGCAATGAGGGGGCAATAAAGGATCAAGGGGGGCACTGGGGGATACTGGGAGCACTGGGGGATACTGGGGGGCACTGGGGGATACTGGGGGGCACTGGGGGGGCACCTTGAGCTCGGTCTTGCCCCGGATGTCCACCTTGAAGCCCTCCTGCAGCGTCTTCAAGATGGCCACCGTGCGGGCGTTGACGTGGATGCGGTACGCTGCGGGGACACGCCCGTCACCGGGGGCCCCCCCGTCACGTGTGTGTGTGTCCCGTGTCACCGTGTGAGGGAGGGGACACGTGTGGGGGCGTGTGGTGAGACACGCGATGGGGACACGCGTGGGGGGGACACACACACATGTTGGGGACACGTGGGGGGACCCGATTTGGGGACACGTGTGGGGAGGACACGTGTGGGGGGACACACACATGTTGGGGACACGTGGGGGGACCCGATTTGGGGACACGTGTGAGGGAGGGGACACGTGTGGGGGCGTGTGGTGAGACACGCGATGGGGACATGCGTGGGGGGGACACGTGGTGGGGACACGTGGGTTGGGGACACATGGTGGGGCGTGTGGTGGGAGCCGGGTTGGGGACACGCGTGTGGGGGGGACACGTGGGGGGATGTTGAGACCCGTGTTGGGGACACACAGGTTGGGGACACATGTGGGGGACACGTGGGGACCCATTTTGAGGACATACGTGTGGGGACACGTGGGGGGACGCCGAGACCCACGTTGGGGACACATATGTGGGGGACACGTTGGGGGAACCCATGATGGGGACACATGTGGGAGGGGACACGTGGGGGGACACGTGATGAGGACACACGTGTGGGCGGACACGTTGGGGGACCCATTTTGGGGACACACACATCGTGGACACACGTGTTGGAGGCCACATGGGGGGACCCATTTTTGGGGACACGTGTGTGGGGGACACGTGTGTGGGGGACATGTGTTGGGGACACATGGGGGGGACCCATTTTTTGGGGACACGTGTGGGGAGGGACACGTGGTGTGACCCGTGTTGGGGACACACGTGTTGGGAGGCACATGGGGGCACCCATGTTGGGGACACGTGTGGGGGGGGACACGTGGTGTGACCCATGTTGGGGACACACGTGTGAGGGACACACATGTTGGGGGACACGGGGGGGGCACCCACGTTGGCGACACGTGTGCGGGGACATGTAGGGGGACACGCGTGCGGGGGGGACACGTGGTGTGACCCACGTTGGGGACACGCGTGTGGGGGGACATGTGTGGGCCACGGGGGGGCGGGGCCACTCACGCAGGCCGGTGGACTCCATGCGTGACGCCGTGTTGACGGTGTCCCCGAAGAGGCAGTAGCGTGGCATGGTGAGCCCCACGACGCCGGCCACGCAGGGCCCTGCGGAGGGGGCGTGGCCACCGGGGGGGGCGTGGTCACATTGGGGCGTGGCCACCAAGGGGTGTGGTCACATGGGGCAGGGTCATGAGGGGGCAGGGTCTTGGGGTGGGGTCAAGGGGTGGCCAAGGGCCCAGGGTGAGGAGTTGGGGTGTGGCCAAGGGGCGTGGCCACTGGGGGTGGGGGGGTGTGGGCGTGGTCTGTAAGGGCGGTCATGGCCAATGAGTCAATGGCCATGCCGAGGGGGGTCAATAGGATGTGACAGGGCGTGGCCAGGAAGGGGTGTGGCCAAAGGTGGGCGTGATCTTCAAGGGCATGGCCGGGGGCGTGGCCAGCGGGACCCCAAGGCTGATGGCCAATGGGACGATGGCCAACGAGTCACGGCTGATGGGTCAACGGCCACGTTGATGGTGGCCAATACAATGTGACAGGGCGTGGTCAGGAAGGGGCGTGGCCAACGGTGGGAGTGGCCTTCAAGGGCGTGGCCAGAGGGGGGGCCCCTAAGTGTCATGGCCAAGGAGTCATGGCCAATGGGTCAATGGCCAACCAGTCACAGTTGATGGGGCAACGGCCCCACGCTGACGGTGGCCAATATGATGTGATGGGGTGTGGCCATGAATGGGCGTGGCCAACGGTGGGAGTGGTCTTCAAGGGCGTGGCCAGGGGGACCCCCAATGCTCATGGCCAACGAGTCACGGTTGATGGTCCAATGGCCACGTTGACGGTGGCTAATACGTGACGGGGTGTGGCCAGGAATAGGCGTGGCCAACGGTGGGCGTGGTCTTCAAGGGCGTGGCCAGGGGGACCCCCAACGATCCTGGCCAACGAGTCACGTCCAACGGATCAACGGCCAACGGGTCACGGTTGATTGTTCAGTGGCCACGTTGACGGTGGCCAAGACGTGACGGGGTGTGGCCAGGAATAGGCGTGACCAATATGGTCCCTCCCTGGGTCAGGGGGGCGTGGCCTTACCCGAGTGGAGGCCAATCCGGATGCGGACGGGCACCTCGGGCATGTGGCGCATCTTGAAGGTGCCGACGGAGCTGAGGATGTCCAGCGACATGTTGGCAATCTCGCCGGCGTGGCGGTTGCCGTTGCGCTTCGGTAGCCCCGAGGCCACCATGTAGGCGTCGCCGATGGTCTCCACCTGCGGGGCGAGGAGGTGGCCACGGCGGGCCACAGGGCGTGTCACTGGCGGGAAGTGCGGGGCGGGGGTGTGGGGGGGTGGTAGCCACGGCCACCAACAAGCTGGCCGCAGCCCCGGGTTGTGGGAGAGGAGGTGGAGGTGGCCAAAGTGGCCACCAGTGGCACCAGGGGGCCACGTCACGATGTCACGCGAGGAGCTCGGGGACGTGGAACGGGGGCTGGTTGGTGGCCACGGCACCGTGTCTGCAGGGTGAGGTGGCCCAAACACAAGCCATGTCCTGGGGGGTGGTGGCCACCAGAGCCACGGCCACCTCACAGACCTCAGAGACCCGTCCCCAGTTTAATTCGGTGGCCAGTCCGCAGGTTGAGGTGGCCCAAGCACCGCTGTGCCCCAGACCGTGGCCACCAAAGCCACGGCCACCCCTAGGGACCTCATGGACCCATCGCCACCTCCATTTGGTGGCCAATCTGCAGTTTGAGGTGGCCCAAGCACCGCTGTGCCACAGACCGTGGCCACCAGAGCCACGGCCACCTCACAGACATCCCTCAGAGCCTTGGGGACCCGTCCCCAATATAATTTGGTGGCCAATCTGTAGATTGAGGTGGCCCAAGCACTTCTCTGCCCCAGACGGTGGCCACCAAAGCCACGGCCACCTCACAGACGTCCCCAAGGGCTACGGAGACCCGTCACCACCTCCATTTGGTGGCCAATCTGCAGTTTGAGGTGGCCCAAGGACTGCTCTGCCCCAGACCGTGGCCACCAGAGCCACGGCCACCTTATGGACGCCCCTAAGGACCCGTCACCACCTCCATTTGGTGGCCAATCTGCAGTTTGAGGTGGCCCAAGCACCGCTGTGCCCCAGCCTGTGGCCACCAAAGCCACGGCCACCTCACAGACGTCCCCAAGGACTACGGAGACCCATCGCCACCTTCATTTGGTGGCCAATCTGTAGACTGAGGTAGCCCAAGCACCAATGTGTCCCAGACCGTGGCCACCAAAGCCACGGCCACCTCACAGACACCCCCTAAAGTCTCCTCGGCGACCCATCACCACCTTAACGCAGTGGCCAACCTACAACTCCAGGTAGCCCAAGCGCCGCCTTCATTTAACGGCCAGGCGCCACGTTCGCGGCGCCGATCTAGTAGCCCCCGCGCCCCCCGCGGTGGCCACGTCACCTTGTAGACGTCGTGCGAGCCGATGATGGCGTCGAAGAGGGTGTAGAGGTCGTTGAGGAGGTCGACTACCTCGATGGGCTCGCTCATAGCCGAGATGGTGGTGAAGCCCACGATGTCGCTGAAGTAGAGCGTCACCTCCTCGAAGTACTCGGGTTCCACGGGGGTCCCCATCTTCAGGGCCTCGGCTACCGACCTGCCGGCGAGGTGGCCACCGGGATTCAGCCACCGGGTTGTCACCCCCTTGGGGTGGGGGGTAACGGGGCTTTCCAAATCTTGGGTGTGGCCACCGGGGTTCTTGGGTGGCTTCTCGGTCGCCGGGTAGTTGGTGGGGCTGGGGATTGGTGGCTACCTCCCTCTAGTCGTATAGAGCCACGTGTGGCCACCACGGCCACCCCCAACTTGCCCCCGGTGGCCACCCCGACACCCACAGACCCACGTGTGGCCACCACGGCCACCCCCAACTTGCCCACACTGGCCACCTCAGCACCCACAGACCCACGTGTGGCCACCACGGCCACCCCCAACTTGCCCACACTGGCCACCTCAGCACCCACAGCCCCACGTGTGGCCACCACAGCCACCCCCAACTTGCCCCCAGTGACCACCTCAGCACCCACAGCCCCACGTGTGGCCACCACAGCCACCCCCAACTTGCCCCCAGTGACCACCTCAGCACCCACAGACCCACGTGTGACCACCACGGCCACCCCCAACTTGCCCCCAGTGACCACCTCAGCACCCACAGCCCCACGTGTGACCACCACGGCCACCCCCAACTTGCCCCCAGTGACCACCTCAGCACCCACAGACCCACGTGTGACCACCACAGCCACCCCCAACTTGCCCCCAGTGACCACCTCAGCACCCACAGCCCCACGTGTGGCCACCACGGCCACCCCCAACTTGCCCCCAGTGACCACCTCAGCACCCACAGCCCCACGTGTGGCCACCACAGCCACCCCCAACTTGCCCCCAGTGACCACCTCAGCACCCACAGCCCCGCGTGTGGCCACCACAGCCACCCCCAACTTGCCCCCAGTGACCACCTCAGCACCCACAGCCCCACGTGTGGCCACCACAGCCACCCCCAACTTGCCCCCGGTGGCCACCTCAGCACCCACAGCCCCACGTGTGGCCACCACGGCCACCCCCAACTTGCCCCTGGTAACCACCTCAACACCCTCCAGCCCCACAGACCCACGTGTGACCACCACAGCCACCCCCAACTTGCCCCCAGTGACCACCTCAGCACCCACAGCCCCACGTGTGGCCACCACAGCCACCCCCAACTTGCCCCCAGTGACCACCTCAGCACCCACAGCCCCACGTGTGGCCACCACAGCCACCCCCAACTTGCCCCCGGTGGCCACCTCAGCACCCACAGCCCCACGTGTGGCCACCACGGCCACCCCCAACTTGCCCCTGGTAACCACCTCAACACCCTCCAGCCCCACAGACCCACGTGTGACCACCACAGCCACCCCCAACTTGCCCCCAGTGACCACCTCAGCACCCACAGCCCCACGTGTGGCCACCACAGCCACCCCCAACTTGCCCCCAGTGACCACCTCAGCACCCACAGCCCCACGTGTGGCCACCACGGCCACCCCCAACTTGCCCCTGGTAACCACCTCAACACCCTCCAGCCCCACAGACCCACGTGTGGCCACCACAGCCACCCCCAACTTGCTCCCGGTGGCCACCCCAACACCCACAGACCCACGTGTGGCCACCATGGCCACCCCCAACTTGCCCCTGGTAACCACCTCAACACCCTCCAGCCCCACAGACCCACGTGTGACCACCACAGCCACCCCCAACTTGCCCCCAGTGACCACCTCAACACCCACAGCCCCACGTGTGACCACCACAGCCACCCCCAACTTGCCCCCAGTGACCACCTCAGCACCCACAGCCCCACGTGTGGCCACCACAGCCACCCCCAACTTGCCCCCAGTGACCACCTCAGCACCCACAGCCCCACGTGTGGCCACCATAGCCACCCCCAACTTGCCCCCAGTGACCACCTCAGCACCCACAGCCCCACGTGTGGCCGCCACGGCCACGCCCAGCACCCACGGGGGCAGCATCTGGGTGAGCAGCCGGTCGGTTTTCTGCTTCTCGATCTCGAGCTCCTCGGTGCGCTCGCGGATCAGGTCCTCCAGGTTGCTGGAGTACTGCTCCAGCATGCGCAGCATCGAGTCGATGATGTTGGTTTTCCGGCCCTTGTTGATGCTTTTGAACTTGGGGAGGGGAGAAAGCAAAATAAAGTCAAATAAAGTCAAATTAAAATAAAATAAAATAATATAAAATGGAATAAAAGAAAGTAAAAGAAAGTAAAATAAAATGAAGCAAAATAAAATAAAGTCAAATAAAATAAAATATAAAATGAAGTAAAATAAAATATAAAATAAAATAAAATTTTAAAAAATAAAATAAAATATAAATAAAATAAAATAAAGTAAAATAAAATAAAATAAAGTAAAATATAAAATAAAGTAAAATATAAAATAAAGTAAAATAAAGTAAAATAAAATAAGCAAAATAAAATAAAGTAAAATAAAATAAAATATAAAATGAAGTAAAATAAAATATAAAATAAAATAAAATTTTAAAAAATAAAGTAAAATAAAATATAAATAAAATAAAATAAAGTAAAATAAAATAAAATAAAGTAAAATATAAAATAAAGTAAAATATAAAATAAAGTAAAATAAAGTAAAATAAAATAAGCAAAATAAAATAAAGTAAAATAAAATAAAATATAAAATGAAGTAAAATAAAATATAAAATAAAATAAAATTTTAAAAAATAAAGTAAAATAAAATATAAATAAAATAAAATAAAGTAAAATAAAATAAAATAAAGTAAAATATAAAATAAAGTAAAATATAAAATAAAGTAAAATAAAGTAAAATATAAAATAAAATAAAATAATATAATATAAAATAAAAGAATAAAAGAAAGTAAAATATAAAGTAAAATAATATAAAATAAAATAAAGTAAAATAAAGTAAAATAAGCAAAATAAAATAAAGTAAAATAAAATAAAATATAAAATGAAAATAAAATACAAAATATTAAATTAAATTAAATTAAATTAAAAAAATAAAGTAAAATAAAATGTAAAATAAAATAAAATAAAGTAAAATAAAATAAAATAAAGTAAAATAAAATAAAGTAAAATATAAAATAAAGTAAAATATAAAATAAAATAAAGTAAAATAAAATAAAATGAAATAAAATAAAATAAAATAAATAAAATGAAATAAAGTAAAATAAAATGAAATAAAATAAAATAAATTAAAATAAAGTAAAATAAAATAAAATAAAATATAATAAAATAAAATAAAGTAAAATATAAAATAAAGTAAAATAAAATAAAATAAAATAAAATAAAATAAAATATAAAATAAAATAAAGTAAAATAAAATAAAATGAAATAAAATACAGTAAAATGAAATAAAATAAATTAAAATAAAGTAAAATAAAGTAAAACAAAACAAAACAAATGGGTGACGGGGGGGTGGGGGCTGGGGGGCACACGGGAGCCCAGAGACAAGAGCCAGCCCTCCCCCCGCACCCCCCCCGCCGCAGAGCAGACTGGGCCCGCCCCAGTTCATACTGGTGCGCTTCACCCCAGACTGGGCCCGCCCCAGTTCATACTGGTGTGCTTCACCCCAGACTGGGCCCGCCCCAGTTCATACTGGTGTGCTTCGCCCCAGACTGGGCCCGCCCCAGTTCATACTGGTGTGCTTCACCCCAGACTGGGCCCGCCCCAGTTCATACTGGTGCGCTTCGCCCCAGACTGGGCCCGCCCCAGTTCATACTGGTGTGCTTCACCCCAGACTGGGCCCGCCCCAGTTCATACTGGTGTGCTTCACCCCAGACTGGGCCCGCCCCAGTTCATACTGGTGTGCTTCACCCCAGACTGGGCCCGCCCCAGTTCATACTGGTGTGCTTCACCCCAGACTGGGCCCGCCCCAGTTCATACTGGTGTGCTTCACCCCAGACTGGGCCCGCCCCAGTTCATACTGGTGGCTTCACCCCAGACTGGGCCCGCCCCATCCCATCCTGCCCCCCCACCCCACACTGTTTCCCCCCCCATCCCATCCTAGTGCCCCCCCCACCCATCCTGCCCCCCCATCCCACCCTAGTGCCCCCCCCACCCATCCTAGTGTCCCCCCACCCATCCTGCCCCCCCATCCCACCCTAGTGCCCCCCCCACCCATCCTAGTGCCCCCCCATCCCATCCTAGCGCCCCCCCACCCCTCCTAGCGCCCCCCCCACCCCCCACTATTCCCCCCCATCCCATCCTAGTGCCCCCCCATCCCACCCTAGTGCCCCCCCATCCCATCCTAGCGCCCCCCCCACCCCCCACTATTCCCCCCCATCCCATCCTAGTGCCCCCCCATCCCACCCTAGTGCCCCCCCCACCCATCCTAGTGCCCCCCCATCCCATCCTAGCGCCCCCCCACCCCTCCTAGCGCCCCCCCCACCCCCCACTATTCCCCCCCATCCCATCCTAGTGCCCCCCCATCCAACCCTAGTGCCCCCCCCACCCCTCCTAGCGCCCCCCCCACCCCCCACTATTCCCCCCCATCCCATCCTAACGCCCCCCCCACCCCTCCTAGCGCCCCCCCCACCCCCCACTATTCCCCCCCATCCCATCCTAACGCCCCCCCCACCCCTCCTAGCGCCCCCCCCCACCCCCCACAGTTCCCCCCCCCCCCCCGGGCCGTGCCCCCCCCCCCGCAGACCTGGTCGAAGATCTCGTCGATGGCGGGGCGGCGCTCGGGCTGCTCGCTCCAGCACTGCTTCATCAGGTGGATGCACTCCAGCGGCGCCTGGTCGGCCGACACCGCGGGGCGGCACAGCGGGGGGGGCCGCTTCACCTTCTCGATGATCTCTGGGGACACCCCCCCCCCCCCCCCCCACACACCGAAATGTCAGAGGGTGTGGGGAGGGTCAACTGGGGGGGGTCCTGGGGGGTGCTGGAGGGGATCGGGTGTTGGAGGGGGTGTCCCAAGGGGTATCAGGGGGGGTATTGAGGTGGTTTGGGGGTCCTAGAGGTGTTTGGGGGGGTCCTGCAGGTGTTTTTGGGGGTCCTAGAGGAGTTTGGGGGGGTCCTGGAGGTGCTTGGGGGGGTCCTGGAGGTGTTTTTGGGGGTCCTAGAGGAGTTTGGGGGGGTCCTGCAGGTGTTTAGGGGGGGTCCTGGAGGTGTTTGGGGGCTCCTAGAGGTGTTTGGGGGGGTCCTGCAGGTGCTTGGGAGGTCCTGGAGGAGTTTTGGGGGGGTCCTGGGGGGTGCTGGAGGGGATCGGGTGTTGGAGGGGGTGCCCCAAGGGGTATCAGGGGGGGTATTGAGGTGGTTTGGGGGTCCTAGAGGAGTTTGGGGGGGTCCTGGAGGTGTTTTTGGGGGGTCCTAGAGGAGTTTGGGGGGGTCCTGGAGGTGCTTGGGGGGGGCCTGGAGGTGTTTGGGGGGGTCCTGCAGGTGTTTTGGGGGGTCCTGGAGGTGTTTGGGGGCTCCTAGAGGTATTTGGGGGGGTCCTGGAGGTGTTTGGGGGGCTCCTAGAGGTGTTTGGGGGGGTCCTGGAGGTGTTTGGGGGGGTCCTGCAGGTGTTTGGGGGGGTCCTGCACGTGCTTGGGAGGTCCTGGAGGAGTTTTGGGGAGGTCCTGGGGGGTGCTGGAGAGGATCGGGTGTTGGAGGGGGTGTCCCAAGGGGTATCAGGGGGGGTATTGAGGTGGTTTGGGGGTCCTAGAGGAGTTTGGGGGGGGTCCTGGAGGTGCTTGGGGGGGTCCTGGAGATGTTTGGGGGGGTCCTGGAGGTGTTTGGGGGCTCCTAGAGGTGTTTGGGGGGGTCCTGCAGGTGTTTGGGGGGGTCCTGCAGGTGCTTGGGAGGTCCTGGAGGAGTTTTGGGGGGGTCCTGGGGGTGCTGGAGAGGATCGGGTGTTGGAGGGGGTTTCCCAAGGGGTATCAGGGGGGGTATTGAGGTGGTTTGGGGGTCCTAGAGGAGTTTGGGGGGGTCCTGCAGGTGTTTTTGGGGGTCCTAGAGGAGTTTTAGGGGGTCCTGGAGGTGCTTGGGGGGGTCCTGGAGGTGTTTTGGGTGTCCTAGAGGAGTTTGGGGGCGTCCTGCAGGTGTTTAGGGGGGGTCTTGGAGGTGTTTGGGGGCTCCTAGAGGTGTTTTGGGGGTCCTGCAGGTGCTTGGGAGGTCCTGGAGGAGTTTTGGGGGGGTCCTGGGGGGTGCTGGAGGGGATCGGGTGTTGGAGGGGGTGCCCCAAGGGGTATCTGGGGGGGTACAGAGGTGTTTTGGGGGTCCTAGAGGAGTTTAGGGGGGGTCCTGGAGGTGCTTGGGGGGGGTCCTGGAGGTGTTTGGGGGGGTCCTGGAGATGTTTGGGGGGGTCCTGGAGGTGTTTGGGGTGTCCTAGAGGAGTTTGGGGGGGTCCTGCAGGTGTTTTGGGGGGGTCCTGGAGGTGTTTGGGGGGTCCTGGATCTACCTGGGGGGGCTCTGGAGGTGTTGGGGGGGTCCTAGAGGATCCCTCAGGGGCCGATCCCAGCATGGGGTGGGGTGACCGGGAGGGGACCGGTGGGGGGGGGCGGTTCCCTGGGGGGGTCAATCCCAGCATGCAGCGGGGGGGGGCGGTACCTTCGGGGGCCAATCCCAGCATGCAGTAGGGGCCGCTGCGGCAGATCACCTCCTGCATGATGATGCCGATGCCGTAAATGTCCCCCCGGAAGGTGCCGCGACGTTCCAGCGCCGCGTCCCGCAGCAGCTCGGGAGCCGTCCACAGCCGCTCTGAGGGGGCGTGGCCACGGTCAGACACGCCCCCTTCATCCGCAAGCCACGCCCCTTTACCCCCAGGCCACACCCATTCACCCCCAGGCCTTGCCCCCTCATCCCCAAGCCACGCCTCCTCAGAGGCCACATCCATTCGCCCACAGCCCATGTCCCGTCACCCACAGGCCACGCCCCTTCATCACAGGCCACGCCCCTTCATCACAGGCCACGCCCCTTCATCCCCAGGCCACACCCATTCACCCCCAGGCCCTGCCCCCTCATCCCCAAGCCACGCCTCCTCATCTCAGGCCACGTCCATTCAACCACAGGCGAAGTCCTCTCACCCACAGGCCACGCCCCTTCATCACAGGCCACACCCCTTTATCCCCAGGCCACACCTATTCACCCCCAGGCCATGCCCCCTCATCCCCAGGCCACACCCCTTCACCCCAAGCCACGCCACTTCACCCCAAGCCACGCCCCCCATCCTCGGGCCATGCCCCCCATTCACAGACCACACCCCTTCCCCCAGACATGGCCACTTCTAGGCCACGCCCCTTCACCCCCAAGCCAACCCACCTCACCCACAGGCCACGCCCCTTCACCCCAGGCCACGCCCCCCCCTTCCACAGGCTACACCCCCACCTCCCACCCTCTGGCTGGTGACGCCCAGTTGACAGTGTGGCCACGCCCCCAAAGCACCCAGGCCATGCCCACCACGGGAAAGGCCACGCCCCCAACTGGGTGTGGGCGCGGTCCTGGGTCTGCAAGCTCCGCCCCCAGGCACCAAAGCCAATAGCCCCCACGTTCAGCCCCACCCCGTTGTAAGCCTCGCCCCTGATCAATGGCCCCACCCACAGCCTGTAGACCCCACCCACCCCTTAGCCCCTCCAATCCCTTAGAGCCCCCTCCCCAAGCCACGCCCCTTCCCCCAAGCAAGCCCCTCCCACCTCCCCACCCCATCCCGTTGGCTCCCACCCCTTGAGGCTCCACCCTCACCCCCGCCTCCTCAAGGCCAAACCCTACCTCGATTCCCCAGGCCACACTCTCGCAGGCTAAGCCCCGCCCCCCATGCCGAGGCCCCGCCCCCGGCCCCGCCCTCACCCTGCGCGCGGGGGGCGGGGAGCGTCACCCGCTGGGCCTCCAGCAGCTCGTTGTAGCCGTGGTCCGTGACCTTGAGCACGAAGCGCCCGTCCACGACGCAGTTGCGGGACTTGAGGCGCCCGTGGACGACGTCGCGGTGGTGCAGGTACCGCATGCCCTGGGGGGGGACACGCCCACCGCGGGGCAACCTCGAGTCACCGCCAGGTAGCCACCGGCAGTGGGAGGTGGCCACCGAGACTGCCATGGGAAGTGTCATGGCCGCCACCGTGGCTACCGCTGTGGTCATCACGACTGTCGTGGCCACCAATACGGTCAATGGAATCATGGCCAACGTCATGGCTACCGTCATGGCCATGGCTACCATCGTGGCCACCAAAATGGCCACCACTCCCATGGCCAACGTCATGGCTACTGCCACGGCCATCGCTACCATCGTGGCCACCAAAATGGCCACCACTCCCATGGCCACGTCATGGCTACCGTCATGGCCATGGCTACCATCGTGGCCACCAAAATGGCCACCACTCCCATGGCCAACGTCATGGCTACTGTCATGGCCATCGCTACCATCATGGCCACCAAAATGGCCACCACTCCCATGGCCAACGTCACGGATACTGTCACGGCCATCGCTACCATCGTGGCCAACTCCATGGCCACCAGGACCATGGCCAACATCATGGCCGCCACTGTGGCTACTGCTGTGGCTATCGCTGCTGTCATGGCTGCCAACATGGCCCCCACCACCATGACGACCACCAAGGCCATCCCCACGGCCACCAGCACTCCCATGGCCACCACCAAGGTCACTACCATGGCCACCACCACCATCATCCCCGTGGCCACCAGCACCTCCACGGCCACCAGCACTCCCATGGCCACCACCATGGCCCCCATTCCCATGGCTACCACCAAGGCCACCACCATGGTCCACCCCCACAACCACCGCCATGGCCACCACCACCACCAGCACCATGGCCACCAGCACCATGGCCACCACCATGGTCCACCCGCACAACCATCGCCATGGCCACCACCATCATCATCCCCATGGCCACCACCATCATCATCCCCATGGCCATCACCAAGGCCACTACCATGGCCACCAGCACCACCATCCCCATGGCCACCATCCCCATGGCCACCACCAAGGCCACCACCATGGCCACCAAGCACCACCAGCACCATGGCCACCACCATGGTCCACCAGCACAACCATCGCCATGGCCACCACCATCATCATCCCCATGGCCACCACCATCATCATCCCCATGGCCATCGCCAAGGCCACTACCATGGCCACCAGCACCACCATCCCCATGGCCACCAAGCACCATCCCCATGGCCACCACCATGGTCCACCCACACAACCATCGCCATGGCCACCACCATCATCATCCCCATGGCCACCACCAAGGCCACTACCATGGCCACCAGCACCACCATCCCCATGGCCACCACCCTGATCCACCCCCACAACCACCCCCACCACGGCCACCCCCAGCCCCACAACCACCCCCAAGACCACTCCCATGGCCCTCCCCGCCCCCCACCCCATCCCCGTAGCCACTCCCCTCCCCCCCCACCCCCCCACCCCCCGCTTTCTGCCCCTCCCCCCGCCCCCTGGGCCACCTTGATGAGGTCGATGAGGAGGGAGGACTTGAACATCCAGTCGAGCTTCATGTCCTCGTTGCGCAGGAGATCCTCCAGGCTGCCACGGGAGCAGTGCTCGGCCACGATGGCGAAGATCCCGCAGTCGTGGAAGAAGCCCAGGAAGAGGTTGACGTTCTCGTGCCGCAGGTCCCGCAGCTGGCCCCGCCCGGGAGACGCCTCAGACGGGGACCACTGGTGGCCACCAACGGCCCTCCCTCCTCACCATGGCTTCGGGGTGGCCCCCTTATAGATCGCTGGTGGTCCCTCATGGTTTGGTGGTGGCCCCCTGTGGCTTCGTGGTGGCCCCCCCGTGGCTTGGTGGCCCCCCATGGCTTGGTGGTGGCCCCCCATGGCTTGGTGGTCCCTCATGGATTGGTGGTGGCCCCCCGTGGCTTGGTGGTGGTCCCCCATGGCTTGGTGGTCCCCCATGGATTGGTGGTGGCCCCCCGTGGCTTGGTGGTGGTCCCCCATGGATTGGTGGTGGCCCCCTGTGGCTTCATGGTGGCCCCCCATGGCTTGGTGGTGGCCCCCCATGGCTTGGTGGTCCCTCATGGATTGGTGGTGGCCCCCTGTGTCTTGGTGGTGACCCCCTGTGGCTTGGTGGTCTCCCATGGCTTCGTGGTGGCCCCCCATGGCTTGGTGGTGTTCCCCCATGGATTGGTGGTGGCCCCCTGTGGCTTCATGGTCGCCCCCCATGGCTTGGTGGTCCCTCATGGCTTGGTGGTGGTCCCCCATGGATTGGTGGTGGCCCCCTATGGCTTCGTGGTGACCCCCTGTGGCTTGGTGGTCCCCCATGGATTGGTGGTGGTCCCCTGTTACTTGGTGGTCTCCCATGGTTTGGTGGTGGCCTCCTATGGCTTTGTGGTGGCCCCCCATGGCTTGGTGGTGGCCCCCCATGGATTGGTGGTGGCCCCCTGTGGATTGGTGGTGGCCCCCCGTGGCTTGGTGGTGGTCCCCCATGGCTTGGTGGTCCCCCATGGATTGGTGGTGGCCCCCTGTGGCTTGGTGGTGACCCCCTGTGGCTTGGTGGTCCCCCATGGCTTGGTGGTCCCCCATGGATTGGTGGTGGCCCCCTGTGGCTTCATGGTGGCCCCCCATGGCTTGGTGGTGGCCCCCCATGGCTTGGTGGTCCCTCATGGATTGGTGGTGGCCCCCTGTGACTTGGTGGTGGCCCCCCATGGATTGGTGGTGGCCCTCTATGGCTTGGTGGCCCCCCATGGCTTGGTGGTGGCCCCCCATGGTCTGGCAGCCCCGTCATGGACTGGTGGTGGCCCCCCATGGCCTAGTGTTGTCCTACCATGGCCTGGTGGTGACCCTCATGACCCAGTGGTGTCCCCACGGCCCAACATTGTCCCCATGACCCATCAATGTCCCCATGACCCATCGATGTCCCCCATGACCCAACATTGTCCCCATGACCCATCGATGTCCCCCATGACCCATCAATGTCCCCATGACCCATCAATGTCCCCCATGACCCAACATTGTCCCCATGACCCATCAATGTCCCCATGACCCATCAATGTCCCCCATGACCCAACATTGTCCCCATGACCCATCGATGTCCCCCATGACCCAACATTGTCCCCATGACCCATCAATGTCCCCCATGACCCATCAATGTCCCCCATGACCCAACATTGTCCCCATGACCCATCGATGTCCCCCATGACCCATCAATGTCCCCCATGACCCAACATTGTCCCCATGACCCATCGATGTCCCCCATGACCCATCGATGTCCCCCATGACCCATCAATGTCCCCCATGACCCAACATTGTCCCCATGACCCATCGATGTCCCCCACGACCCATCAATGTCCCCCATGACCCATCAATGTCCCTCATGACCCAACATTGTCCCCATGACCCATCGATGTCCCCCATGACCCAACATTGTCCCCATGACCCATCAATGTCCCCCATGACCCATCAATGTCCCCCATGACCCATCAATGTCCCCCATGACCCAACATTGTCCCCATGACCCATCGATGTCCCCCATGACCCAACATTGTCCCCATGACCCATCAATGTCCCCCATGACCCAACGTTGTCCCCCATGACCCATCAATGTCCCCCATGACCCAACATTGTCCCCATGACCCATCGATGTCCCCCACGACCCATCAATGTCCCCCATGACCCATCGATGTCCCCCATGACCCATCAATGTCCCTCATAACCCAACATTGTCCCCATGACCCATCGTTGTCCCCCTGACCCCGCGATGTCCCCCCTGACCCCGCGATGTCCCCCCTGACCCCGCGATGTCCCCCCTGACCCACGGGCGTCCCCACGGCCCCCTCACCTTGCAGAAGGCCAACTTGGTGGCCGGTTTCACCTCATTGTGCTCATCTCCAGGGAACTTCTTCAGCCAGACCCAGTCACCCTGGGGGGGCGGGGCCGGGGGGGGGGGGGGAGGTCTGAGCACCCCAAGAACCAGCCCCACTCCGAGGCCCCGGGGACAAACAGGGACACCATGGAGGGAGGGGGGACACACACACACTCCCCGTGTGTGTGTGTGTGTGTCCCCTTGCTGTCCCCGTGTCCCCAACCCAACACCCAACCCTCCTAGAAGCCACCGGAGAATCCTCATCGCTTCCCGTCCCTTTTTTTTTTTTTTTTTTTTTGCCCCGGTCGGGGCCATTTTGGAGGGAGGAGCACACAGAGTCGGGGGGTGCGGGGTGAGGTAGAGCAAGAGGATCAATTTTGGGGTGAAACGGCGGGTTTTTTGTGCGTCCGACTTACCTGCACGGAGGCGACAAGGCTCTGCTGGTTAAACAAAAGGAGGAGGAGGGGGAGGTGGCTGTTGCCCTTCGAGTTTTCGTTTCCCTACGGGGGGGTGAGGGGGGTGGGGGGAAAGGGCAGGAGGCAGCTGTCAATCACGGCCCTGGAGCTGTCAATCATCCAGCCGGGATGTTGAGCGGGGGGCACTCGAGGTCGGAGGGGGTGGTCGGGGCGTTGGGGTGACGCCACCCCACCCTCAGGCCCCCCCCCCCCCCACCCCGAAACTAGCGGTGGGTGGGGGGGTGGCCTTGCCTTGTCGCCCCCGGAGGTGGGGGGGTGGGTTTTGGGGGTGACGGGGAGGGAGAAATGGGAGGGGGACAGGGCAGGGACACACATTTTGGGGTGTGGGGGACACACACACACACACACGAGGGGCCATCTTACCTCCATAACGGCCACGTTGGTGTTGTCGGGGCCCGCGGTGACACTCTTGATGCTCTTGGTGTCCCCCCCGCTGCGGCCGGCCAGGCTGGTACGGCTGCCCTCCACCTGCGGCGCGGGGACAGGGCGGGGGGCACCCGCGGAGGTGTGGCACCCCAGGGGACACGTCACCACGGGGACACGTCAGCCGTGGGAACATGGCAGCCAGGGAGACACGTCAGCCATGGGGACACGTCAGCCAAGAGGACATGTCACCCATGGGGACACGTCACTCATGGGGACACGTCACTCATGGGGACACGTCACCCACAAGAACATGTCACCCATGGGGACACGTCACCCACGAGGACACGTCACCCATGGGGACACGTCACTCATGGGGACACGTCACCCACAAGAACATGTCACCCATGGGGACACGTCACCCACGAGAACACGTCACTCATGGGGACACGTCACCCATGAGGACATGTCACCCATGGAGACACGTCACCCATGGGGACACGTCACCCATGGGGACACGTCACCCACAAGAACACGTCACCCATGAGGACACGTCACCCACGGGGACACGTCACCCACAAGAACACGTCACCCACAAGAACACGTCACCCATGAGGACACGTCACCCACGGGGACACGTCACCCACGAGGACACGTCACCCACGAGGACACGTCACCCACAAGAACATGTCACCCATGGGGACACGTCACCCACGAGAACACGTCACTCATGGGGACACGTCACCCAAGAGGACACGTCACCCACGAGGACATGTCACCCATGGGGACACGTCACCCACCGGGTCCCACCAACCCACGATTCTCCTCCCCAGGCCAAGACTGCCCACGGCTCAGCCTTCAGGCCACGACACCTCCTTTCTGGGCCACCTCTGTGGCCACCGAGTCCCCGTGGCCACCTCAGAAGTGTCCCCTGTCCCCCCCCCTCACCTGTCTGCTGCTCTGGGTGTTGATGAAGGTCAAGTCCTCCATGGTGAGGATGATCTTGTTGGGGCCCTTCATCAGCTGGGCCTGCTGGATGCGGCGCCTGCGGGGAGGGGCCACGGAAGCTGCTGAGGGGCCACCACCCCCCACCCAGGGACCCTGTAGCACCCTGAGGTCCCCCCTGCGCCCCCCAGCACCCCACGGGGTGGGGGCACCCACCTGATGAAGCAGGCGAGGGCGGCGCCTGCCGCGGCGAGGGCGGCGATGAGGAGGAACATGAGGAGGAGGAAGGTGGCGTCTACCCCTGGGCCAGAGAGAGGAGCGGGGGGGGGGGGGGGTCAAGGGGTGGGCGTGGCCTAGAGGAGTCACCCCGGGGCCTCCCGTGGTCACCCATGGCCCACCCAGGAATCTGTGGGTCACTCATGGCCACCCATGGTCACCTGTGGCCACCTGTGATGGCTTGTGGTCATGGATGACCACCACGGTCACCTGTGGCCACCTCTGGTTACCTGTGGCCACCTCCTGTCAGTCATGGCCACTTATGATGGCTTTTGGTCATGGGTGACCACCAAGGTCACCGGTGGCCACCTCCAGTCAGCCATGGCCACCTCTGGTCACCCATGGCCAGTCTCCAGTCAGCCATGGCCACCTGTGGCTGTGTGTGGTCATGGATGCCCACCATGGACATGTGTGGCCACCTGTGGTCAGACATGGCCATCTCCGGTGACTGCTTATGGTCATGAATGGCCACCATGATCACTGGTGGCCACCTCCAGTTAACCATGGCCACCTCCGGTCAACCATGGCCACCTCCAGTTAACCATGGCCACCTCTAGTCAACCGTGGCCACCTCCGGTCAACCATGGCCACCTCTGGTCAACCGTGGCCACCTCCGGTCAACCATGGCCACCTCTAGTCAACCATAGCCACTTCCGGTCAACCATGGCCACCTCTGGTCAACCATGGCCACCTCCGGTCAACCATGGCCACCTCTGGCCAACCATGGCCACCTCCGGTCAACCATGGCCACCTCTAGTCAACCATGGCCACCTCTAGTCAACCGTGGCCACCTCTGGTCAACCGTGGCCACCTCTGGTCAACCGTGGCCACCTCCGGTCAACCATGGCCACCTCTGGCCAACCATGGCCACCTCCGGTCAACCATGGCCACCTCTAGTCAACCATGGCCACCTCTAGTCAACCGTGGCCACCTCTGGTCAACCGTGGCCACCTCTGGTCAACCGTGGCCACTTCCGGTCAACCATGGCCACCTCTGGCCAACCATGGCCACCTCTAGTCAACCGTGGCCACCTCTGGCCAACCATGGCCACCTCTGGCCAACCATGGCCACCTCTAGTCAACCGTGGCCACCTCTAGTCAACCGTGGCCACCTCCGGCCAACCATGGCCACCTCTAGTCAACCGTGGCCACCTCTAGTCAACCGTGGCCACCTTCGGCCAACCATGGCCACCTCTGGCCAACCATGGCCACCTCTAGTCAACCGTGGCCACCTCTAGTCAACCGTGGCCACCTCTGGCCAACCATGGCCACCTCGAGTCAACCGTGGCCACCTCTAGCCAACCATGGCCACCTCGAGTCAACCATGGCCACTCGTGACTACTTATGGCCATGGAAGCCCACCACAGTCTCTGTAGATGCCCACCCACCCATGGTGGTTGCGTGGGTGAATGGGCCACCTGGCCGGCCAGCTCAGGTGCCCACGTGGGGCCACCCGGTCACCCGCGAGGGTAGCCAGACCACCGCACCGAGGCGGGGGAGGGACCACGGCCACGCCCACTCACCCCCGTTGCAGATGGACCCCGACTCAAACCAACACCCGGCGTCGGTGCCGGGGCTGGACCCGTGGGGCCAGTGGACGCTGTGGCCACGGTAGCTCAACCTCCGCTTGCCCGGCTCTAGCCCGTAGACCGGCCACAACTGGTCGCCGTTGCCATCCGTGTCCAGGACCACGTAGGGGACGGTGACGGCCCCGCCCTCGGTGACAGCCAATGGCTGGCAGAAGCCCTCCAGTTGGAAGGCGCGGGCGTGGGCGGCCACGCTGGTGCCCATCACCCACCGGCCCGTTTGCCGCGTGGCTTCCACCGCCGTGGCCAGGAAGCGGATGGAGTTGTAGATGGTGGCGAAGAGGGGGTGGACCTGGGGGGGGGGGGGGTGAGAAAAGGGGGGTGGGGGTGTGGGGGGATCACGGGGACACCCCCAGGTCAACGCCGTGGCCGTGGCCACCTCCGCTCAAGCCTAGTGGCCGTGGCTACCTCCACCCAAGGCTGCTGGCCATGGTCATCTCTACTCCACGTCTACCTTCACCCAACGCCCATTGGCTACCGATGACTCCGCCCCAGTCCCGTTGGCTACCGTCAGCCCCACCCCCTCCCACTGGCCCGTGACCACCTCCCTCCAACCCCCACTAGCCACAGTCCCCTTCACCCATTGGGCCACGCTCTCCACCCGCTGCCCCGCCCCACGGCCAACCCGTCGGCCCGATGGCTCCTATTCCCGCCCCACGGATGTGTCCGTCAAACCGCAGAGGGGGCCCCCAACCCCCTGGAGATGCCCCCAACCCCCTGGAAATGCCCCCAACCCCCTGGAAATGCCCCCCAACCTCCCTGGAGATGCCCCCCAACCCCCTGGAGATGCCCCCCAACCCCCTGGAGATGCCCCAAAGCCCCTGGAGATGCCCCCCAACCCCCTGGAGATGCCCCCAACCCCCTGGAGATACCCCCCAACCTCCTTGAGATACCCCCAACCCCCTGGAGATACCCCCAACCCCCCTGGAGATGCCCCCCAACCCCCTGGAGATACCCCAACTCCCTGGAGATGCCCCAAAGCCCCTGGAGATGCCCCCCAACCCCCTGGAGATGCCCCCAACCCCCTGGAGATACCCCCCAACCTCCTTGAGATACCCCCAACCCCCCTGGAGATACCCTCAACCCCCTGGAGATACCCCCCAACCTCCTTGGAGATGCCCCCAACCCCCTGGAGATGCCCCCCAACCCCCTGGAGATGCCCCCCAACCTCCTTGAGATACCCCCAACCCCCCTGGAGATGCCCCCCAACCCCCTGGAGATGCCCCCAACCCCCTAGAGATGCCCCCCAACCCCCTGGAGATACCCCCAACCCCCCTGGAGATACCCCCCAGCCCACCTGCGTGGGGTCGATGTGGGCAGGGATCTCGTAGGCCTCCTTGGCCTGGCTGAGGGCCTCGTGGAAGGTGACGTCAGGCGAGTCCACGGTGACGGTGAGGACGGCGTCGTAGGCCCGGCGCAGCTTGGAGTTGTTGGCCAGGACGGGGTAGGGGAGGTGGTGGAAGGGCAGGGGGAAGGTCAGGGTGTCGTAGGGGATGAAGACGTAGGTGCCGTCGGCCATGCCCAGCTCCTCGGCCTCCTCCAGGAGCACCCGCTGCTCCTCCCCGCCCAGCAGCACCGAGTGCATGCACATCACCACCGCTGCGGGGGACGGGGGGGTCACGGGGGGGACACCCCGGCCACCGACACCCCCCCTCGGGACCGCTGGAGCTCCCCAGCAGACCTTCAGCTGGCGGGCGTGGGGAGTTTCTCCACCCAGGCCAACCGGCTCCAGCCTTGGTCCCGTGACCTCTGACCTTCATCCCCCTCCTCCATCTCCGTCCATCGTTCCTCCACCCACCCATGTCCTCCATCTCCATGTCCACCATCTCCATCCCTCCTCCAGCCATCCATGTCCATCTCCATCCATCCGTGACCGCCATCTCCGTCATCCTCCCTCCCTCCGTGTCCATCTCCACCATCTCCATCCATCTTCCTTCCCTCCACCCATCTCCATCATCTCCATCTCCGTCCCTCCTCCATCCATCCATGTCCATCTTCATCCACCCATCTCCACCATCTCCATCCATCTTCCTTCCGTCCATCCGTGTCCTCCAGCTCCATCCACCCACGTCCACCATCTTCACTAATCCATCTCCACCAGCCATCATCCTTCCTCCGTCCACCCATGTCCACCATGTCCACCATCTCCATCTCCACCATCTCGATCCATCCTTCCTCCATCCATCCACGTCCACCATCTTCATTAACCCATCTCCATCAGCCACCATCCTTCCTCTGCCCACCCACGCCCACCATCTTCATCCACCCATGTCCACCATGTCCATCATCTCCATGTCCACCATCTCCATCCTTCCTCCATCCATCCATGTCCATCTCCATCCATCCGTGACCGCCATCTCCGTCATCCTCCCTCCCTCCGTGTCCATCTCCACCATCTCCATCCATCTTCCTTCCGTCCATCCGTGTCCTCCAGCTCCATCCACCCACGTCCACCGTCTTCATTAATCCATCTCCACCATCTCCATCCATCCTTCTTCCACCCACCCATGTCCACCATCTCCATCCACCCTCCCTCTCCCATCTCTATCGTCCTTCCTCCATTCGTCCACGCCCACCATCTCCGTCCACCCTTCCTCTCCCATCTCCATCATCCTCCCTCCACCCACCCCTGTCCACCATCTCCATCCATCCTTCCTCCACCCATCCACGTCCATCTCCATCCATCCGTGACCGCCGTCTCCATCCATCTTCCTTCCGTCCATCCGTGTCCTCCAGCTCCATCCACCCACCTCCACCATCTCCCTCCCCCTCCCTCCCCCCACATCCCCCTCCTCCCCACCCCTCCCCCTTACTTACCCCTGACGCCATCGGCCATCCGCACCCTCTTCAGAGCCTCGCGGGCCTCCTCCTCCTCGGTCCCGGTGGCCGTGACCACGGTGACGGGCAGTCCCCGAGCCCGCAGGTCCTGGGCCAAGCCCTGCCCCACCTCACGCCAGAGGTCCTGGGGGGCGGAGACCACGGCCACGTGGGCCCAACGGAAGAAACGAAGGACGGCGTGGAGCACCCCGGCGGGTTCCGGCAGGGGGGTGACCAAGGTGTCCAACCCTTCCACGTCACCCAAACAAGCCCAAGAGACCAAGGGCTTGTTCCAAGCGGCCGCCAGTAGCCCGGCGGCTCCGCAAGTAGCCGGGTTGAGGGGTCCCACCAGAGCGGTGGCGTAACGCTCGGCGCTGAGGAGCGCCGTCACGGCCTGGGGGGTCTGACAGGCCTCGGCCACCACCACCGCGTCCCACCAGTAGCCTTTGTTGAGGGTCGGGTCACGGTTGAGACGAGCCACGGCCAAGCGTGAGGCCACCTCGGGCAGAGCCCGGGCTAGGAGGGGGTCACAGGTCCAAGGACCCATCACCCCAACCTTGTAGGTGGCCCCCCATGTTGGGGGTGGGTGGAGGAGGAGGAGGAGGAGGAGCAGGAGGAGGTGGGGAGGCCACCGGGGGTGGTGGGAGAGGCGGAGGAGGAAGGTGGTGGAGGTGGCACCGCGGCGGGAGGGGACGGCGTGGGAGGTGCCGCCACCGTGGTGGGAGGTGTCATCGTGGGTGATGCCACAGGTTTGGGTGACACCGTGGCTGTGGGAGGTGCCACCGTGGGAGATGCTGCTGGTTTCGGTGTCACCGTGGCTGTGGGAGATGCCACCGTGGGAGATGTCACCGTGGGAGGTGCCACCACCGTGGGAGGTGCCATCGCGGGAGATGCTGCTGATTGCGGTGTCATCGTGGCTGTGGGAGGTGCCACCACCTTGGGAGATGTCACCGTGGGAGATGCCACAGGTTTGGGTGTCACCGTGGCTGTGGGAGGTGCCACCACCTCGGGAGATGTCACCGTGGGAGGTGCCACCACCGTGGGAGATGTCACCGTGGGAGATGCCACAGGTTTGGGTGTCACCGTGGCTGTGGGAGGTGCCACCACCTCGGGAGATGTCACCGTGGGAGGTGCCACCACCGTGGGAGGTGCCATCGTGGGAGATGCTGGTGGTTTGGGTGACACCGTGGCTGTGGGAGATGCCACCACCGTGGGAGGTGACACCACCATGGGAGATGTCACAAGTTTGGGTGACACCACGGCTGTGGGAGATGCCACCACCTTGGGAGATGCCACCGTGGGAGATGCTGCTGGTTTCGGTGTCACCGTGGCTGTGGGAGGTGCCACCACCTTGGGAGATGCCACCGTGGGAGGTGCCACCACCATGGGAGTTACTGTCACAGGAGATGCCGCCACCACCACAAGAAACGTCATCGGTGTGGGAGAGGCCAACGCTGAGGGAGATGCCACCATGAAAGGTGCCACCGCCGTGGGTGACGCTGTCACAGGAGGTGACACCGCAGGAGATGCCACCGTGGGAGGAGCCACCACAGCAAAAGTCATCATGGGAGGTGCCGCCACGGGAGATGTCACCATGGGAGATGTCACCAGAGATGTCACCATGGGAGATGCCACTGGAGATGTCGCCACGGGAGATGTCACCAGAGATGCCACCACAGGAGATGTCACCATGGGAGATGCCACCGTGGGAGATGTCACCGTGGGAGATGTCACCAGAGGAGATGTCACCAGAGGAGATGTCACCAGAGGAGATGCCACCATGGGAGATGCCACTGGAGATGTCGCTACGGGAGATGTCACCAGAGATGCCACCACAGGAGATGTCACCACGGGAGATGCCACCATGGGAGATGCCACCATGGGAGATGTCACCAGAGATGTCACCGTGGAAGGTTCCACCATGGGAGATGTCACCAGAGGAGATGTCACCATGGGAGATGCCACCATGGGAGATGTCACCAGAGGAGATGCCACCATGGAAGGTGCCACCATGGGAGATGTCACCAGAGGAGATGTCACCATGGGAGATGCCACCAAAGATGCCACCACAGGAGATGTCACCAGAGATGTCACCATGGGAGATGTCACCATAGAAGGTGCCACCACGGGAGATGCCACCACAGGAGATGCCACCATGGAAGGTGCCACCACAGGTCACGTTGTCCCCGGGGTTGGTGCCACCGTGGGAGAAGCCACCGCGGGGTCTCATGGTCCAGGGTGAGCTGAGGCCGTTGGGGACGGGTTGGGGGGCTCCTCAGGCCTTGGGGGGGTCACGGCGGGAGGTGACGGGGGGGCCCGGGGGGTCCCAGGGGTGTCACCATGGTGGGACGGGGGCCACCACCTGTGAGAGACGGGGGGGGGGGGGGTGAGGCGGGGGGGGGGACACCACGGGGGTGGGGGTGCCTGGAAGAGGAGGGGGAGGAGCCGGCCTGGATACACCCCCTCCCCCTCCCCCCCCGCTCCCATCATCCCCCGCGGCCTCGTTAATCCCGCGGGGGGGTAAAACCGGGATTATCCCCGCCCCTCCCCCCAGCGCGGGGCGGCGGGGCCACGTGTGGGGCCGGGGGGGGGAGGGGGCAAAGGTGGGGGTGACATCCACAGCCGGTGTCACCCCCCCCCGTGTCACCCACAGCCGGTGTCACCCTCAGTGTCTGTCACCCCCACACCCGGTGACACCCCCTGTCCTGTGTCACCCCGGCCCAGTGTCACCCACACCCGGTGTCACCCCCACACCCAGTGACACCCCCACACCCAGTGTCACCCACACCCAGTGTCACCTACACCCGGTGTCACCCACACCCGGTGTCACCCACACCCAGTGCCACCCACACACCCAGTGACACCCCCACCCAGTGTCACCCACACCCAGTGTCACCCTCAGTGTCTGTCACCCCCACACCCGGTGACACCCACTGTCCTGTGTCACCCCGGCCCAGTGTCACCTACACCCAGTGACACCCCCACAACCAGTGACACCCCCACCCAGTGTCACCCTCAGTGTCTGTCACCCACACACCCAGTGACACCCCCGCCCAGTGTCACCTACACCCTGTGTCACCCACACCCAGTGACACCCCCACCCGGTGTCATCTACACCCAGTGTCACCCACACTCGGTGTCACCCCCACACCCAGTGACACCCCCACACCCAGTGACACCCCCGCCCAGTGTCACCCCCACGCCCGGTGTCACCTGCACCCAGTGTCATCTACACCCGGTGTCACCCCCACACCCAGTGTCACCCCCACCCAGTGTCACCTACACCCGGTGTCACCCACACTCGGTGTCACCCCCACACCCAGTGACACCCCCACCCAGTGTCACCCCCACTCTGTGACACCCCCAACCTCTGTCACCCTCAACCTGTCACCCACACCCCCAGTGACACCCCCTGTCCTGTGTCACCCCCCACCCTGTGTCACCTGCACCCTGGGACCCCCTCCCCCAGTGGCACCCCCCCGGTGACACGCGCACACCCGGTGTCACCCCCACTCGGTGTCACCCGCACCCGGTGTCACCCCCCGTGTCCCCGTGCTGGGTGCGGTGGCGGGGCCGGGTCACGTGGTGCCTTTAATCCTCCCCCCCCCCCCCCCCCGGTTATTTCTGGCACCTTCATCCCCCGCGGCTGGGACACGTCACAGTCGCACACGCGTGTGCCCAGACACGGCCCAACATGCACCCACGTGTGTTGGGACACATCACAGCCGCACACGTGTGTGCCAGGACACGGCCTAACACACACACGTGTATCAGGACACATCACAGCTGCACATGTGTGTGCCAGGACACGGCCTAACACACACACATGTGTCAGGACACATCACAGCTGCACATGTGTGTGCCAGGACACGGCCTAACACACACACATGTATCAGGACACATCACAGCTGCACACATGTGTGCCAGGACATGGCCCGACACACACACATGTGTCAGGACACATCACAGCTGCACACGTGTGTGCCAGGACACAGCCCAACATGCACCCACATGTGTTGGGACACATCACAGCCGCACACGTGTGTGCCAGAATAAGGCCCAACATGAACACGTGTGTGTCAGGACATGTCACAGCTGCACACATGTGTGCCAGGACATGGCCCAGCATGCACCCACATGTGCTAGGACACACGTTACATTTGCACACATGTGTGCCAGGACACGGCCCAACATGCACACACATGTGTTGGGACACATCACAGCTGCACATGTGTGTGCTGAAGTGTGACCCACAGCTGCACGCGTGGGCTGGGACACGACCCAACATGAACACGTGTGTGCCAGGACACACGTCACAGCTGCACACATGTGTGCCAGGACACAACCCAACATGCACCCACATGTGCCAGGACATATGTCACAGCTGCACACGCATGTGCTGGAACATGACCCGCAGCTGCACACATGTGTGCCAGGACACAGCCCAACATGAACACGCATGGGCCAGGACACGTCACAGCTGCACACACAAGTGCTGGGACACAACTCAACATGCACACGTGTGTCGGAGACATGTCACAGCTGCACACGCGTGTGTTGGGACATGTCACAGCTGCACACGCGTGTGTTGGGACATATCACAGCTGCACACGCGTGTGTGCCAGGACACGCCCCAACATGAACACGTGTGTGTGCCAGGTCACACGTCACAGCCGCACACGCGTGTTCTGGCCCACGTCTCCCATTTGCACACGCGTGTGCACACCCCCCCAGCCCAGCAGGGCCCCGGGTGTCTGGGAAATGGGAAAGGGGGGAGCGGGGGGGGGGGGGCACCCCAGTACCCCCACAGGTGTCGGGGGGGGGACCCCAATATCCCTGTGGGGGGTTCAGGTGCCCGGGGGGGGCACCCCAATACCCCCAGAGGTGTCCGGGGGGGGCACCCCGATACCCTGGAGGGGATGGAGATGCGGGGGGGGGGACCCCAATACCCCCATAGGTGTCCGGGGGGGGCACCCCGATATCCCTGTAGGGGGTTCAGGTGCCCGGGGGGGGCACCCCAATACCCCCATAGGGGACGCAGGTGCCTGGGGGGGCACCCCAATACCCCCACAGGTGCCCGGGGGGGGCACCCCAATACCCCCGTAGGTGTCTGGGGGGGGCACCCCAATGTTCCTCTTGGGGGTTCAGGTGCCCGGGGGGGACACCCCAATACCCCGTAGGTGTCCGGGGGGGGCACCCCAATACCCCCAGAGGTGTCCGGGGGGGGCACCCCGATATCCCTGTAGGGGGTTCAGGTGCCCGGGGGGGGCACCCCAATACCCCCATAGGGGACACAGGTGCCTGGGGGGGCACCCCGATACCCCCGTAGGTGTCTGGGGGGGGGGCACCCCGATACCCCCGTAGGTGTCTGGGGGGGCACCCCAATGTTCCTGTAGGGGGTTCAGGTGCCCGGGGGGGACACCCCAATACCCCGTAGGTGTCCGGGGGGGGCACCCCAATACCCAGGAGGGGATGAAGGTGCCTGGGGGGGGCATCCCGATACCCCCATAGGGGACACAGGTGCCTGGGGGGGCACCCCAATCCCCCCAGAAGTGTCGGGGGGGGGCACCCCAATATCCCCTGTTGGGTGATTCAGGTTCCCGGGGGGGGGGACACGCAGGAGTGCGGGAGCCCCCGGAGGGGTGTTGGGGGGGTTTG
>NC_134072.1:984226-1011711 GCF_965140245.1 Athene noctua
ACTGGGTGTATTTTTTTGGGGGGGGGGGGGGGCCACCCCCTCCAGCTGCTCTTTGCCTCCAGGCGCCCGCGGGACCTTCGGGGCCGGGATCTCCGATGAGGTGAGACACCCCCCCCCCACCCCGAACCGCCCCCCCCATCCCGGGGTGACCCCCCCCAACGCCCCCCACCCCCCATTTCACCCCCCCACACCCCCCCCATTGCCCCCCCCCCCCCCAGGCAGCCGAGCGGGTGCTGAGCGCGGCCTACGACAGCGGGGTCACCCTCTTCGACGTCACCGAGGCCTCGGGCAGGTACGGCCAAAAAATTTTTTGGGGGGGGGGGGGGGGGAACCACAATGACCCCCCCAAAACCCCCCCCCAATGTCCTACAACCCCCCCCCAAATGCCTGGACCCACAACTGCTCCCCCCCCCCCCCCTGCTATAGGGCAGAGAAGATGCTGGGAAACATCCTCAGGAGCAAAGGATGGAGGTGGGGGGGCTGGGGGGGGGGCTGGGGGGGGGCTGGGGGGGTCCGGGGGGGGGTCCGGGGGGTGTTGGGGTACCCCTGGAGGGCATTGGGGGGGGGTTCGGGGGGGTTTGGGGGGTGTAAAAGGGGTAGATATGGGGGAGGGGGGGTCCTTAGGGGGGTGGTGGGAGGTTGGGGGGGGGGGGGGGATTTAGGGGGGTGGGGGGGGGCGGGTGGGATGTTGGGGGGCAGCCATGGGGTGGGGGGGGGTAAGCGGGGGGGCTTTGGGGGGTGGTGGGAGGAGAGGGGGGGCGGTTGGGGGGCTGCCGTGGGGCTGGGGGGGGGTCCCTGGGGGTTTGGGGGGGTGGGGGGGTGATGTGGGGCACGGGGGGGGGGGGGGGGCCGTGGGGGGGTGCTGGGGGCACCCTGGGGTGCTGTGGGGTGCTGACACCCCCCCCAAACCCGCCCCCCCCCTCCCCAAGACGCTCCAGTTACGTCATCACCACGAGGGTCTTCTGGGGGGGGCAGTGAGTACCCAGAATGCTCCGGGGGGGGCTGTGGGGCAGGAGGGGGGGCAGTGTGGGGCAGGGGGGGGGCTGTGGGGCAGGAGGGGGCGGTGTGGGGCAGGGGGGGGCTGTGGGTCACGGGGGTCGTTATGGGGCAGGGGGGGGCTGTGGGGCAGGAGGGGTCGCTATGGGGCACGGGGGGGCTGTGGGGCAGGAGGGGGGCGGTGTGGGGCAGGGGGGGGGCAGTGTGGGGCAGGGGGGGGCTGTGGGGCAGGAGGGGGGCGGTGTGGGGCAGGGGGGGGGCTGTGGGTCACGGGGGGTCGTTATGGGGCAGGGGGGGGCTGTGGGGCAGGAGGGGTCGCTATGGGGCACGGGGGGGCTGTGGGGCAGGAGGGGGGCGGTGTGGGGCAGGGGGGGGGCTGTGGGGCAGGGGGGGTCGCTATGGGGCGGGGGGGCTGTGGGGCAGGAGGGGTCGCTATGGGGCACGGGGGGGCTGTGGGGCAGGAGGGGGGCGGTGTGGGGCAGGGGGGGGCTGTGGGGCAGGGGGGGTCGTTATGGGGCAGGGGGGGGCTGTGGGGCAGGAGGGGGGCAGTGTGGGGCAGGGGGAGGGCTGTGGGGCAGGGGGGTCGCTATGGGGCAGGGGGGGCTGTGGGGCAGGAGGGGGGCGGTGTGGGGCAGGGGGGGGCTGTGGGGCAGGGGGGTCGTTATGGGGCAGGGGGGGGCTGTGGGCAGGAGGGGGGCGGTGTGGGGCAGGGGGGGGGCTGTGGGGCAGGGGGGGTCGCTATGGGGCAGGGGGGCTGTGGGGCAGGAGGGGGGTCGCTATGGGGCAGGGGGGGGGCTGTGGGGCAGGGGGGGTCGCTATGGGGCGGGGGGCCTGTGGGGCAGGAAGGGGGCGGTGTGGGGCAGGGGGGGCTGTGGGGCAGGGGGGGTCGCTATGGGGCAGGGGGGGTCGCTATGGGGCAGCCAGGGGGGGTGACACCGTCTCTGCCCCCCAAGGGCCGACCGGGGGCTCTCGCGGAAACACCTCCTGGAGGGTGAGTTGGGGGCTGGGGCGGGGCCGGGGGGCGGGGCCATAGGGCGGGGCCGGGGGCGGGGCCGTGGGGCAGTGGGTGTGTCCGTGCCCCTCCCCCCCAGGCCTCCGTGGGTCCCTCCAGCGGCTCCAACTCGATTACGTCGACGTCGTCTTCGCTGGGCCCCGCCCAGGCTCCGCCCACACGGAAGGTGAGGCCACGCCCCTCCCCTGGCAGACCACGCCCCATTCCTTCAAGCCACGCCCATTTCCCCACCTAGACTCCTCCCACAGTCCCCCCATAGGCCACACCCCTCCCTGACAGGCCACACCCCTCCCACCAGGCCTCGCCCCACCCACCCTCAGGCCCCACCCACCCCTTGGCCCCTCCCACCCTTCCCATCCCCACGGCTCCTCCCCCTCCAACAGGCTCCACCCCTTTTTGACACCCCCACCCCTTTCCATCAGGCCCCGCCCCTTTTTGTCAGACCCCGCTGCTTTCTGACAGGCCCCGCCCCTTTCTGACAGGCTCCATCCCTTTCTGACAGGCCCCGCCCATTTCTGATGGGCCACGCCCCTTTCTGTCTGGCCACGCCCCTTTCTGACAGGCCACGCCCATTCCGACAGGCCACGCCCCCTCAGTGTCTCTGCTTCGCCCCACAGGGCTCGACCCGACCCGGCGCCTCCTGCGGCTGGAAGGTACCGGGGGGGGCTGGGCGGGGGGGCTGGGGGGGTCCCCCCGATCCTTGGGGACCCCATGGGCCCCCCCCAGCACCCAGTGACCCCCCCATAGCCCCCCCCGACCCCCCATAGCACCCACGGCCCCCCCATAGCACCCACAGCCCCCCGCGACCCCCCATAGCACCCATGGGTCCCCCATAGCCCCCCAGTGACCCCCCCAAACTCCCCCTAGCACCCATAGCCCCCCCCCCCAACCCCTGTAGCACCCATGGACCCCCCCCCCCCCCCCGTGTCACTTATGGGCCCTCCTGCCCCCCCCCGGCCCCGATCCGCCCCGTTCGCTCCTGCCGCCCTCAGTAGGGCCCAGAGTGAACGCGCCCTGTCGCCCGCAGAGCTGGTGCGCGCCATGAGTGACGTCATCGACCGGGGCTGGCGCTGTACTGGGGGACGGCGGGGGGGGCGCCCGGTGACGTCATGGTGGGGACATTGGGGGGGGGGGGCAGGTGACATGGGGGGACGTGGGAGGGGGATTGGGGTCGTGGGGGACACGGGGGGGACACGGGGGTCATGGGGGTCACGGGGGGGGGGACATGGGACACGGGGGGGACACGAGGGGGGGGACAAGGGGGTCATGGGGGGACACGGGGACACGGGGGGGGACACGGGGGTCATGGGGGGACACGGGGGGACACGGGGACACGGAGGGGGGGGGTGACAGGTCTGGGTCTGTGTGTCCCCCCCCCGTGTCGCATGTGTCCCCCCCCCCTCCCAGGACACCTACGCGGTGGCCCGTCAGTTCAATCTGGTGGCCCCCGTGTGCCAGTGGGCGGAGCTTCCGCCGGAGCCCCGCCTCTTCCGGCAGATCGGTGCGGGGGGGGCACCCATGGGGTGGGGGGGGTCTGTGGGGGGGTCTATGGGGCGGGGGGGGCCACGGGGGTCTGTGGGGGGGGTCTATGGGGTGGGGGGGCCCATGGGGGGGTCTATGGGGGGATCTATGGGGCGGGGGGGCCCATGGGGGTCTGTGGGGGGGTCTATGGGGTGGGGGGGCCCATGGGGGGGTCTATGGGGGGATCTATGGGGCGGGGGGCCCATGGGGGTCTGTGGGGGGGTCTATGGGGGGGTCTATGGGGCGGGGGGGCCCATGGGGGTCTGTGGGGGGTCTATGGGGTGGGGGGGCCCATGGGGGGTCTGTGGGGGGGTCTATGGGGGGGTCTATGGGGCAGGGGGGGCCCATGGGGGGTCTGTGGGGGGGTCTATGGGGCGGGGGGGCCCACGGGGGGTCTGTGGGGGGATCTATGGGGCAGGGGGGGCCCATGGGGGGTCTGTGGGGGGGTCTATGGGGCGGGGGGGCCCACGGGGGGTCTGTGGGGGGGTCTATGGGGCGGGGGGGGCCCATGGGGGTCTGTGGGGGGGTCTATGGGGTGGGGGGGGCCCATGGGGGGTCTGTGGGGGGGTCTATGGGGGGTCTATGGGGCAGGGGGGGCCCATGGGGGTCTGTGGGGGGGTCTATGGGGCGGGGGGGCCATGGGGGGTCTGTGGGGGGGTCTATGGGGTGGTCTATGGGTGGGGGGGCCCACGGGGGGTCCGGGCCATGGGGTGCGGGGGTTGGGGGCCCCGGGGGGGTCCGTGGGTGACCCCAGGGCCCCGCCCAGGCCTGGGCGCTGTCACGTGGTCCCCGGTGGCCCCCGGCCCCGCCCTGGAGGAGGAGCCGCCGCCCCAAGGGCCCCCCCCGGGGAGGGTACGTGCCACACCCCCCCCCCCCCCCGTGTCCCCACAGTGTCCCCCGGTGTCCCCATGTCCCCCTAAAGTCCCCCTGTCCCCCCAGTGTCACCCCCCCATCTCCGTGTCCCCATGTCCCCCCCAATGTCCCCACATCCCCCCCAGATGTCCCCCTGCCCCCCCCCGTGTCCCCCCCCTCCCCGCCATCCCGCCCTGCTCTTGGTGTCACCCATGTCCCCCCAGTGTCCCCCTGTCCCCCCAGTGTCCCCCTCCAATGCCCCCCTGTCCCCCCCCGTCCCCCAAGCTCTCAGTGTCCCCATGTCCCCCCTGGTGTCACCCCCTCCTCTCAGTGTCACCCCCCCTTCCTCGGTGTCCCCCCCAGATGTCCCCACATCCCCTTCAGATGTCCCCATGTCCCCCTTGGTGTCCCCCAACCTCTCAGTGTCCCCCCATGTCCCCCCCGTGTCCCCACATCCCCCCCAGATGTCCCCCTGTCCCCCCAGTGTCCCCCTCCAATGCCCCCCTGTCCCCCCCCGTCCCCCCCCTGTCCCCCAAGCTCTCAGTGTCCCCATGTCCCCCCCGGTGTCACCCCATCCTCTCAGTGTCCCCCCCCTGCCCTCGGTGTCCCCCATGTCCCCCCCAGATGTCTCCATGTCCCCACAGTGTCCCCATGTCCCCCCCCCCAATGTCCCCACATCCCCCCCCAATGTCTCCACATCCCCCCAGTGTCCCCCTCCAATGCCCCCCTGTCCCCCCCCTGTCCCCCAAGCTCTCAGTGTCCCCACGTCCCCCCCGGTGTCCCCCCCCCGCCCTCGGTGTCCCCATGTCCCCGCTGTCCCCAGGCCGGGGGGGGCCGCCGGCCGCTGAAGGTGGGGGAGCTGCAGCCGCTGGCCCGGCGCCTGGGCTGCTCCGTGCGCCAGCTGGCCATCGGTGAGGGGACACCGGGGGACACCGGGGGACACCGGGACTGGGGGCACAGGGGGGACATGGGGGGACACGGGGACATTGGGGGGACGTTGGGGAGACATGGGGGGACATGGGGACACATGGGGGGGACACGCAGGGACATGGGGATATTGGGGGGACATTGAGGGGACATTGGGGGGACATGGGGGGGACATGGGGACAGGGGGGGACATGGGGGACATGGGGACGGGGAGGACATGGGGACACATGGGGGGGACACGCGGGGACATGGGGACATTGGGGGGACATGAGGGAGGCATGGGGGGGACAGGGGGGGACATGGGGACATTGGGGGGACATTGGGGGGACATGGGACAGGGGGGGACATGGGGGGACATGGGGGGACATGAGGGACAGGGGGGGACATGACAGACAGGGGGGGACATGGGGGACATGGGGGGGACATTGGGGGGACATGGGGGACACGCGGGGACATGGGGGGACATGAGGGACATGGGGGGACATGAGGGACAGGGGGGGACATGGGGACAGGGGGGACAAGGCGGCACACAGGGGGGGACACAGGGGATGGGGGGACATCGGGGACATTGGGGACAGGGGACAGGGGGGACATGAAGGGACAGAGGGGGGACACGGGGGGGACACATGAGGACAGGGGGAGGACAGCGGGTGACAGTGGGTGACACCCGGGGGGGGGGTGTCCCCAGCCTGGTCCCTGCGTGTGGAGGGGACGGGAGGTGACAGGGGGGTGACATCGGGGTGTTGGTGTCCCCCGGGGGGGGAACTTTTTGCCAACAGGGTGGGGGGTGACAGTGGGGTGTCGGTGGGTGACATGGGTGGGGTGTTCCTGTTTTAGGGGGTCCCTGGGTGACACAGGGTGACGTGGGGTGTCAGTGGGGTGACGGAGTGACACGGGGTGTCAGTGGGTGACACGGAGTGTCAGTGGGGTGACACAGGGTGACGTGGGGTGACAGCGGGTGCCAGCGGGTGACACCGTCGGGGTGTCCCCAGCCCGGTCCCTGCAGGCTGAGGGGATGGGGGGGGCAGAGTAGGTGCCAGTGGGTGACACAGGGTGACAGTGGGTGACACTGGGGTGACACAGGGTGACACTGTCGGGGTGTCCCCAGCCTGGTCGCTGTGGGCTAAGGGGACGAGGGGGCACAGTGGGTGCCAGTGGGTGACACGGGGTGACACAGGGTGACAGTGGGTGACACTGGAGTGACAGTGGGTGACAGTGGGTGACACAGGATGACAGTGGGGTGACACAGGGTGCCAGTGGGTGGCACAGGGTGACACTGGGGTGACACAGGGTGACAGTGGGTGACACAGGGTGACAGTGGGGGACAGTGGGTGCCACAGGGTGACACTGGGGTGACACAGGGTGACAGTGGGGGCCACAGGGTGACACTGGGGTAACAGGGTGACAGTGGGTGACACAGGGTGACACTGAGGTGACACAGGGTGCCAGTGGGTGACAGTGGGTGACACTGGGGTGACAGTGGGGGACACAGAGTGACACTGGGGTAACAGGGTGACAGTGGGTGACACAGGATGACATTGGGGTGACACTGGGGTGCCAGCGGGTGCCAGCGGGTGCCACTGGGGTGACAGCGGGTGCCAGTGGGTGGCACAGGGTGACACTGTCGGGGTGTCCCCAGCCTGGTCCCTGCGGGCCGAGGGCGTCAGCTCCGTCCTGGTGGGGGCCGAGACCCCCCGGCGCCTGCGGGAGCAGCTCCAGGCGCTGCAGGTGAGGGGGGGGCACGGGGGGGGGCTCGGGGGGGGGGGGGTGTCCCCCAGACACCTGCCCCCCCCCCCTGCATATTGGGGTGCCCCCCGGGGTATTGGGGTCCCCCCAGACTCCTGGAGCCCCCCCCGGGGTATCAGGGCCCCCCCCCAGATCATTGGGATCCCCCCGGGTGCCTGGTTCCACCCCCCCCAAATATTAGGGACACCCCCCCCGGCATATCGGGGTGCCCCCCGGGGTATCAGCCCCCCCCCACGGGGTTTTGGGGTCCTCCACGGGTTTTGGGGCCCCCCCTCGGGTTTAGAGCCCCCCCCAAGATATCGGGGACCCCCCCGGGGTATCTGGGTGTCCTCTCCCGGGTTTCGGCCCCCCCCCCCCCAGGTTATTGGGGTCCCCTCTGGGATATCGGGGTCCCCCCCGGCATTTGGGGGCCCCCCCCCGGGTATCTGAGCCCCCCCCCGGGGTTTTGGGGCCCCCCCCGGGGTTTTGGGGCCCCCCCCAAACCCCTGCCCCCCCCCCGCAGGTGCTGCCCCAGCTCGGTCCCACGACGCTGCAGGAGCTCGAGCCCCTCCTCGGGGAGGTGGCCCCGCCCTAAGCCCCGCCCACCGCCGCCGCCCATTGGCTGTCTCCCGCATGAGCCCCGCCCCCCTCTACCAGCTGCCTCCAAAAGCCCCGCCTCTCGCCCCGCCCCCCTCGGGGGGGGGGGGGAGAGACTAGCCGGCGGGTGGGCGGGGCCGTCCCTTGCCCCTTCTCATTGGCTGAGGGGCGTAGCCAGCAGGATAGCCCCGCCCCCTTCCCCACAATGCCTTGCGCCCCACGGAGGGGGAGGAGCCACGTCAATCAAAGCAATAATACCGCCCCACCCCCGCCAAAAGGGGTGGGGCCTTTTAAGCACAAGCCCCCCCCCCCCCCCCGCCCCTCTTTGTCCGGTCCTACCAATCGCAGCGCTTCCAGCGGGGGAGGAGGCGGGGCCAATCTTATGCCACGCCCCTTCCCTTTTCCCCAGGCCCCGCCCCCCAGGTGAGGCAATAAAGTGGCTTTTTCCCACGGGGGGGGCGGAGGCCTCGTGTTTGGGGGCGGGGCTGGGATTTGGGGGCGTGGCGCTGGGATTTGGGGGCGTGGCGCTGGGATTTGGGGGCGTGGCTGGGATTTGGGGGCGTGGCGATGGGATTTGGGGGCGGGGCGATGGGATTTGGGGGCGGGGCGCTGGGATTTGGGGGGGGGGGTGGATGAATTGGGATAATTTGAATTTTTTTGGGACCATTTCAGCTATTGGGATAAATTTCAATTATTTTAGTAATTCCCGTTATCGCCCTGAAATTTCAATTATTCGCCATAATTGCGATTTTTTTTTTTTTTTTAATATTTTGCGGTTTTTGGGGGAATTTTTGGTAGAAATTTCCCTCCGCGGGGGTGGAGGGAAATGGCGGCTGATGGGGCCCAGCCGCCATCTTGGAGAAATTGGGGCAATTTGGGGTAATTTGGGGCAAATCCGCCATTTTGGGAGGGAAAAAAAGACCCGGGAAGGGCCAAGGGCGCCGTGTGGGGGACGTTCCGCCATCTTGGGGCTCCTCCAATATGGCCTCGGCGCCACGTTGAGGACGTTCCGCCATCTTGGGGCTCCTCCAATACGGCCTCAGCGCCGGGTTGGGGACGTTCCGCCATCTTGGGGCTCCTCCAATATGGCCTCGGCGCCGTGTGGGGGACGTTCCGCCATCTTGGGGCTCCTCCAATATGGCCTCGGCGCCACGTTGAGGACGTTCCGCCATCTTGGGGCTCCTCCAATACGGCCTCAGCGCCGGGTTGGGGACGTTCCGCCATCTTGGGGCTCCTCCAATATGGCCTCGGCGCCGTGTGGGGGACGTTCCGCCATCTTGGGGCTCCTCCAATATGGCCTCGGCGCCACGTTGAGGACGTTCCGCCATCTTGGGGCTCCTCCAATACGGCCTCAGCGCCGGGTTGGGGACGTTCCGCCATCTTGGGGCTCCTCCAATATGGCCTCAGCGCCGGGTTGGGGACGTTCCGCCATCTTGGGGCTCCTCCAATATGGCCTCGGCGCCGTGTGGGGGACGTTCCGCCATCTTGGGGCTCCTCCAATATGGCCTCGGCGCCACGTTGAGGATGTTCCGCCATCTTGGGGCTCCTCCAATATGGCCTCGGCGCCACGTTGAGGACGTTCCGCCATCTTGGGGCTCCTCCAATATGGCCTCGGCACCATGTCGGGGACGTTCCGCCATCTTGGGGCTCCTCCAGTATGGCCTCGGCGCCACGTTGAGGACGTTCCGCCATCTTGGGGCTCCCCCAATACGGCCTCGGCGCCGGGTCGGGGACATTCCGCCATCTTGGGACTCCTTATATAATTTTTATATAATTTCTGTTTTAATTGAAGTCCGGCCAGCAGGGGGCGAGGGGCGGTTAATTAATTAAAGATTTTACAGTCGATGACGAGGCGCCATCTCCTGCCCCGTTTCTGTATTGGCTGCCCGGGGGTGTTTTGGGGCAGAATTGGGGCTTTTTGGGGGTCAAGGTCAGTTCAAAGTTCCGCAAATTCTCGTTTGTGTCTTGATTGATGATTGACGGTGTCACGTTAATTCTGCCCCGCGGGGGGGGGGAGATGGATCGGGGACAGCCCTCCGGAGGTCACAGTGTCCCCAAAGGGCTCAGGGTGTCCCCAAGGGGGTCGTGGTGTCCCCAAAGGGCTCACGGTGTCCCCAAAGGGCTCATGGTGACACAAAGGGCCTCGGAATGACCCAAACAGGTCTCAGTGTCCCCAAAGGGCTCAGGGTGTCCCCAAGGGGATCGTGGTGTCCCCAAAGGGGTCACAGTGCCCCCAAGGGCTCATGATGACACAAAGGGCCTCTTAGTGTCCCCAAAGGGGCCTCAGGGTGTCCCCAAAGGGCCTCACAGTGTCCCCAAAGGGCGTTAGGTCACGAGCTCTCCCTGTCATGTCACCGCGGTCACACTGGTCACCTTGGCCGAGCCGTCCCCATGCCTGTGCTGGTGGCCACGGCCACTACTATGGCTGTGGCTGCCACCAGGACTGTGCTGGTGGCCACGGCCATGCTGATGAGTGTCCCCTTGATGGCACAGGCTGTTGGGGCTGGTGGCCATCCCCATGGTGGTCCAAGTGGCCACGTGCAGAGACCTTGACCATCGCCATGATCACACTGGTGGCCCAAGTGGCCATGACCAGTGGACTTGACCACGCTCGTGACCATCCCCATGACCATGCCGGTGGCCCAAGCGGCCTTGACCACCCTGGTGACCATCCCCATGACCACACTGGTGGCCCAAGTGGCCATGACGAGTGGACTTGACCACACTGGTGGCCCAAGCGGCCTTGACCCTGCTCATGACCATCCCCATGACCACGTTGGTGGCCCAAGCGGCCATGACCACCCTGGTGACCATCCCCATGACCACGTTGGTGGCCCAAGAGGCCATGACCACCCTGGTGACCATCCCCATGACCACGCTGGTGGCCCAAGCGGCCATGACCACCCTGGTGACCATCCCCATGACCACACTGGTGGCCCAAGTGGCCATGACGAGTGGACTTGTCCGTGCTGGTGGCCCAAGCGGCCTTGACCCTGCTCATGACCATCCCCATGACCACGCTGGTGGCCCAAGCGGCCATGACCACCCTGGTGACCATCCCCATGACCACACTGGTGGCCCAAGTGGCCATGACGAGTGGACTTGTCCGTGCTGGTGGCCCAAGTGGCCTTGACCCTGCTCATGATCATCCCCATGACCATGCCGGTAGCCCAAGCGGCCATGACCACCCTGATGACCATCCCCATGACCACGTTGGTGGCCCAAGCGGCCATGACCACCCTGGTGACCATCCCCATGACCACGTTGGTGGCCCAAGCGGCCATGACCACCCTGGTGACCATCCCCACGACCACGCCGGTAGCCCAAGCGGCCATGACGAGTGGCCTTGACCGTGCTGGTAGCCCAAGTGTCCTTGACCCTGCTCGTGACCATCCCCACGACCACACTAGCGGCCACGATCACCCCGTTGAACCCTTCCCGTGGCGGCCATGACGGAACCCATCCCCACAACCCCCCCCCGCCACCCCTGCCCATCCCCACAACCGCCACTAGCCACGGCCGCCCCCACAGCCTCGCGGGGTTGCCAGCGGGCCACCCACCCCACTCACCATCCCCGCGGGCGCCGCCGAGGGACGAGCGGAGCCGGGTGCCGTAGCCAAGGAACCGGGTTTTATTCTGCTGCGGTTAAACAAGTGCCCGAGCCCCGGGGGGGGAAGGGAGGGGCGGGGGGGGGCAAAGGAGAGAGGGAGGAGGGGACGGGGAGGGGCCCTGGGGACACCGGGGGGGACCCCGGGGAGGACACCGGGGCCACCGGGACCCCGGGGTCACCCCCCGCCACCGGGGATATATATATATATTCATATTTATAGTTGCAGTGGTCCTCGTCACCCCTTCCCCCCCCCCACCCCCCCGCCCCCCTCCCCCCAACAAAAACACCCCCACCCATGGGTGCTGCCCCCCCCCTCCTCCCCCAAGCCCTCCCCCCGCCCTCCTTCTCACCGAATTTAGGGTGAAACGAGGCATTTCTGGCAGTGGGGGGGGGGGGGGGGGGGTTTTGGGGGGCCCCCCCCCGGCCCCCACTCCCTGCACACACACCCCCCCCCCCCCTCCCACACACAAAACCACCCCCTCCAGATTTGAAGGGGGGGTTGTGGGTGTATTGGGGAAGGAGGGGGGGGGGGGGGGAAGAGTAGGGGTACGGGGGGGCCCCCCCCCGGGCCCCCCCCGGGCCCCCCCCCCCCCTCAGTCGTCGATGCAGATGACTTCGCCCCCGCGCGGCTCCTTCTTGTCGGGCCCCTCGGCCTCGCGCTCCCGTTTCACCAGCACCGGGGGCCCGTTGGCGGCGGCTGCGGGGGGGCGGGGGGGGGTCAGGCACCCACACATCCCCCCCCCCCCCCAACCCCGACACCCACTCAGGGACGTGGGTGACGTGGATATGGGGATCCCCCCCCTGCCCCGCCCCGCTCCACAACACGTGGAGGCTTGTGTTGGGGTGCCCCCCCCCCCCCACGGACAGAGGTATTGGGGTGCCCCCCCCCCCCATGGATACAGGTATTGGGGTGCCCCCCCAACATATGGGTGCCCCCTACCCATAGACAGAGGTATTGGGGTGCCCCCCACCCACGTCTGGGTGCCCCCACCCATAGACACTGGGGTGCCCCCTCCCCAGGTCCCAGATCTCGGGGTGCCCCCAATGTCCCCGGAGTTGGGGTGCCCCCCCCATGTCCCCGATCTCGGGGTGCCCCCCATGTCCCTGGAGTCGGGGTGCCCCCCCCATGTCCCCGATCTCGGGGTGCCCCCCATGTCCCTGGAGTCGGGGTGCCCCCCCCATGTCCCCGATCTCGGGGTGCCCCCCATGTCCCCAGGTCTCAGGGTGCCCCCCCATCTACCCAGATCTCGGGGTGCCCCCCCATGTCCCCAGAGTCGGGGTGCCCCCCATGTCCCCGATCTCGGGGTGCCCCCCATGTCCCCAGATCTCGGGGTGCCCCCCCCATGTCCCCAGAGTTGGGGTGCCCCCCATGTCCCCAGGTCTCGGGGTGCCCCCCATGTCCCTGGAGTCGGGGTGCCCCCCATGTCCCCAGGTCTCGGGGTGCCCCCCCCATGTCCCCGGAGTTGGGGTGCCCCCCATGTCCCCAGGTCTCAGGGTGCCCCCTCATCTACCCAGATCTCGGGGTGCCCCCCATGTCCCCAGATCTCGGGGTGCCCCCCATGTCCCCGGAGTCGGGGTGCTCACCGGTGATGAAGGAGCCCGGCGGCATCTGGCTGTAGTTGGCCCCCCCGGGGGGGAGGGCTCCGGCCGGGGGGGTCCCAAAGGCGCCCCCGTAGCTCTGGGGGGTGGCGTAGGGCCCCGGCGGGAAGGTCTGGAGAGACGGGGACACCGCTGTCACCTCCCCCCCGCACCCCAAAACCAGGATGGGGGGCCCCGAGGTTTGGGGGGGGGGCCCCCAAGGTGAGGCATGTCCCCCCAAAAAAACCCAATGTCCCCAAGAAAAGGCTGTGCCGAGAAAATAATGGGGGGGGGGTGTCCGTCCCCCCCCCCCCCCCCCGAAAATGTCCCCAAAGAAAAATGTCACCCCAAAATGTCCCCAAAAAAACGATGTGTCGCCCCCCCAAAAAGGGATGTCCCCAAGGAAAAATGTCCCCAAAAAGGATGTCCCCAAAGAATGTCCCCCCCCCCAAAGTCCCCAAGGGAAGGGCTGTCCCCCAAAATATCCAAATGTCCCCAAAGAATGTCCCCAAGGTCCCCCAAAAAATGATGTGTCCCCCCAAAAAGGGATGTCCCCAAGAAAAAATGTCCCCAAAAAGGATGTCCCCAAAGAATGTCCCCCCCCCAAAGTCCCCAAGGGAAGGGCTGTCCCCCAAAATGTCCCCAATGTCCCCAAAGAATGTCCCTGAACAACGTCGCCAAGAAAAGAATGTCCCCAGTAAATGTCCCCAAAGAATGTCCCCTCCTAAAGGGCTGTCCCCAAACAAGGAATGTCCCCAAGGGCTGTCCCCACACAATGTCCCCAAAACAATGTCCCCAAACAAACAATGTCCCCAAAGGCTGTCCCCAAACAATGTCCTCAATGTCCCCAAGCAATGTCCCCAAGGGCTGTCCCCGATGTCCCCAAACAATGTCCCCAGACAACATCCCTGAACAATGTCCCGAGACAATGTCCCTGAACAATGTCCCCCAAAACAATGTCCCCAGGGGCTGTCCCCAAACAATGTCCCCAATGTCCCCAAGCAATGTCCCCAAGGGCTTTCCCTGATGTCCCCAAAAAGAGTCCCCAGACAACGTCCCTGAACAATGTCCCCCAAACAATGTCCCCAAACGATGTCCCCAAGGGCTGTCCCCAAACAATGTCCCCGATGTCCCCAAACAGTGTCCCCAAAGGCTGTCCCCGATGTCCCCAAACAATGTCCCCAGACAATGTCCCTGAACAATGTCCCCCAAACAATGTCCCCAAGGGCTGTCCCGAAACAATGTCCACAATGTTCCCGAACAATGTCCCCAAGGGCTGTCCCCGATGTCCCCAAGCAATGTCCCCAAGGGCTGTCCCCAAACAATGTCCCCAATGTCCCCAAGCAATGTCCCCAAGGGCTGTCCCGAAACAATGTCCACAATGTTCCCGAACAATGTCCCCAAGGGATGTCCCCAATGTCCCCAAGCAATGTCCCCAAGGGCTGTCCCCAAACAATGTCCACAATGTTCCCGAACAATGTCCCCAAGGGATGTCCCCAATGTCCCCAAGCAATGTCCCCAAGGGCTGTCCCTGATGTCCCCAAACAACATCCCCAGACAACGTCCCTGAACAATGTCCCCAAGGGCTGTCCCCAAACAATGTCCCTGATGTTCCCAAGCAATGTCCCCAAGGGCTGTCCCCGATGTCCCCAAACAATGTCCCCAATATCCTCAAAACAACGTCCCCAGACGTCCCCAAAGGCCACCCCCCAAAAAAACGATGTGCGTGTGTCCCCCCCCCCCAAAAAAAAAGTCCCCAGGCCAGGCGTGTCCCCAGGCTGAGGAACACCCCCGGGGCGGGCGGGAGGTGTGAGGGACGGTGCGCGACGTGTGTGTCCCCCCCCCCCCCCTCCCCGGGGGGGCAGTTGGGGACACGGGGTTGGGGGGCGGTGACTTACGGGCGGGGGGTGGCTCTCGGTGCCTTTGCTGGCCAATCGGCTGAGGATGCTGCGCTCCGACATCTGGAGGCGGGCGGCGATGGGGGGGATGCGCGAGAGGGTGGCGGGCAGGCGGGTGACGTCGGCCTTCATGTCGCTCAGCAGCTCCTCCAGCTGGTTCAGCACTGGCGCCGCGGGCAGGGAGGGGGCACAAGGAGAGAGAGAGAGGGGCGGGGGGGGCCCGTCAGCGCCGGGGGGCCGCCCCGCACCTACTCATAGGTTACTCATAGGTTACTCATAGGTTACTCATAGGTTACTCATAGGTTACTCGGAGGCTGGGGGGGCTTGGGGGTGTGTGGAGGGGAAGAGGGGGGGGAGATACTCACGTGAGAGCAGGGTGGGGAGAGGGGAGGGGAAAGCCTGAGAGCTACTCAAAGGATACTCAGGGGATGCGACTACTCGGGGGATGCACCGGTGGGGAGCATGCTGGGAGCTGGGGGGGAGGGGGGGGGCGGTGGGGGGAAGGTACTCTGGGTACGAGCCTGGAGTAGACTGGGAGTATTCTGGGCGTACTCCTTACACGCTCCAGATAACGCAACTTACACTGGAGATACTCGGCTTATACTAGTTACTCTGAGTAGACTCTCTAGACACGCTGGAGGTACTTCGGGTTTACTCTTTATTATAGACTCTGCGCATACTCCTGAGACACACCGGAGATACTCCGGGTATACTCCTCACACGCTTCCGGGCAGACTCCTTAGCCAACACCGGAGATACTCCGGGTATACTCCTCACATACTCCAGGTCTACCGTCTAGACACACTGGAGATACACCAGGTAGACTCTTAGAGACACCAGAGATACTCCAAGCTTTATCGCCTACGCTGTGGCTACACTGGAGATACTCCGGACATACTCCTCAAACACCCCAGGATACTCTCCAGACACACCCGAGCTAGTCCAGGCTCGATGTTCAGCAACACCTGAGATACTCTGGGTATACTCCTGAGTCACTCTGGGCAGAATCTGTAGATACACCAGAGATACTCCCCGGCTATGCTCCTTTGACACTCTGACCCGCTTTAAGCACGCCAGAGATACTCTGGGTATACTCCTTAAGCCACACTAAAGATACTCCAGGTATGCTCCATGGATACACCAGAGATACTCCAGATCCATGCTATAGCCACACCAGAGATACTCCGGGCACCCTCATCACTCGCTCCTCCTCCGGGCTAAGAGGCCGCAGCCACACCACCGATACTCCGGGGTTACTCATTACACAGCCCCTGAGATCCTCTGGGCCCCCAGAGATCCTCTGCACAGCCTACACCAATGATACTCACTGCTTACTCAAGGCTCTCGAGATACTCTGGGCTCGCTCAGCCACATTCCTCTGAGTTACTCCAGGCTTACTCATTAAATACACCAGAAGTACTCTGGGGAAATACTGCCCGTGCCCCGGGGATACTCCGGGCAAAGCCGCTACATGCAAGCAGGGACACCCCGTCCGGACAGCAGCATTACTCCAGGCTTACTCATTACATGCACCAGGGATACTCCGGCCACCGGGATACTCAGAACACACTCCTTCCGCGCCCCTCAAATACTCCGGGGTCAATGCGTTACGTACTCCCGAAGTACACGGGGCCATACTAGTGCCATACTCCAGACTTACACTACAGATACTCAGCAGACACAGCGCAAAGCGACAGAGGCACCCGCCTGCACCTCACGCACCCCAGAGCCCCTCGGCCGCCCTAAATCCGCTCCCCGCCTTACTCCGAGGTTACTCCGGGTTTACTCCGGGTTTACTCACACCCCAGAAAACCCCTCAGGGACCTTCCAGCAGCTGTCCCGCCACCCCTTTACACCCTTACACCCCTTTTTTTTTTCGTTTTTTCGCCTTTTTTTGTTGTTTTTTTAATTTTTTTTTTTTTTTTTTTTTTTTTTTTTCTCGCCTCCCCCCTCTCCGGCCCGCCAGAAAGCACACGCAAAGAGCAAGGATACACCGGGAGCCGGTTGGGAGGAGAACCCCACTTTAATGATTGAGAGCGCGGTACAGAGGTGCGAGGCGCTACACGGGGCGTCCGCGCCGGGCGCGCCGGCCCCCCCGCCTCTTACCCTTGTGTAGGACGGCGTTCGCGGGCTTGTTGCCCGCCAGCGACTCCTTGGACAAGTGCTGGTGGCTCTCGGCCAGGCACTCGACCTCGGCGAAGCGGGTGTTGAGGGCCATGGCGGGGTGGCTGGGGTCCTGCGTCATGTTCAGGTAGGCGGCGCGACGGAGCTGCTCCTCGATCACCAGCGCCTGCTCCAGGAGCTGGGGGAGGGGAGGGGGAAGGGGGAAGGGGGAGGGGAAGGGGAAGGAGGGGGAAGGGAGAGGGGGTGGCGGAGGGGACCCAGGAGGCCGGGCACCCAACTCGGACGTCACCCAAATGGTTATAGAGGGGATCCAGGTGTTGAGGGGTTCAACTCGGAACTCACACCCTAACTACACCCCGAGGGGACGGTGGTGGTTGGGCATCCAGCTGTGGTGGCACCCAACAACTAGGGGACCCGGGTGTCCCGGCACCCAACTCTGACCTCACACCTCAACTACACCCTGAAGGACCCAGGGGTTTGGGCACCCAACTATGGTGGCACACAACAACTAGGGGACCCTGGTGTCCCGGCACCCAACTCTGACCTCACACCCCAACAACACCCGGAGAGGACCCAGGTGTTCGGGCACCCAACTATGACGTCACCCAACAACTAGAGGACCCAGGTGCCCCTGCACCCAACTCTGATCTCACACCTCAACTACACCCGGAGAGGACCCAGGTGTTCGGGCACCCAACTATGACGTCATCCAACAACTAGAGGACCCAGGTGCCCCTGCACCCAACTCTGATCTCACACCTCAACTACACCCAGAGAGCATCCAGGTGTTTGGGCACCCAACTATGGTGGCACACAACAACTAGGGGACCTCGGTGTCCCGGCACCCAACTCTGACCTCACACCTCAACTACACCCTGAAGGACCCAAGTGTTTGGGCACCCAACTCTGACCTCACACCCCAACAACACCCGGAGAGGACCCAGGTGTTCGGGCACCCATCTATGACGTCATCCAACAACTAGAGGACCCAGGTGCCCCTGCACCCAACTCTGATCTCACACCTCAACTACACCCCGAGAGGAGGCTGGTGTTTGGGCACCCAACTACGGTGGCACACAACAACTAGGGGACCCTGGTGTCCCGCACCCAACTCTGACCTCACACCCCAACAACACCCGGAGAGGACCCAGGTGTTCGGGCACCCAACTATGACATCATCCAACAACTAGAGGACCCAGGTGCCCCAGCACCCAACTCTGATCTCACACCTCAACTACACCCAGAGAGCATCCAGGTGTTTGGGCACCCAACTATGGTGGCACACAACAACTAGGGGACCTCGGTGTCCCGGCACCCAACTCTGACCTCACACCTCAACTACACCCTGAAGGACCCAAGTGTTTGGGCACCCAACTCTGACCTCACACCTCAACTACACCCAGAGAGCATCCAGGTGTTTGGGCACCCAACTATGGTGGCACACAACAACTAGGGGACCTCGGTGTCCCGGCACCCAACTCTGACCTCACACCCCAACAACACCCGGAGAGGACCCAGGTGTTTGGGCACCCAACTATGACGTCACCCAACAACTAGAGGACCCAGGTGCCCCAGCACCCAACTCTGACCTCACACCTCAACTACACTCAGGGAGGACCCGGGTGTTTGGGCACCCACCTATGACGTCACCCAACAATTAGGGGACCCAGGTGTTCAGGCACCCAGCTGGGATCTCACACCCCAACTACACCCAGAGAGGACCCAGGTGTCCCAGCACCCAACAGTGACGTCACCCAACAACACCCAGAGAGGTTTGGGCACCCAACTGTGACGTCACCCAACACCCAGAGAGGACCCCGGTGTCGGGGCACCCACCTCTGACCTCACACCCCAACAACACCCAGAGAGGACCCACGTGTCCCGGCACCCATCTATGACGTCACCCAACACCCAAGAGAGGACCCTGATGTCCGGGCACCCAACTCTGACCTGACCACCCACCCTCACCCCCCCCAAACCTCTTGCACGAGGTCCCTCATTGGCTAAGCCCGACCCCCTTGTGCGCAGCCCTCGTGCAAGCCCCGCCCCCTTTCCACAGCCACACACCGACCCCCCCCCCCCCAACCCCTTACGCAAGAACCCCTTGTGCCCAGGCCCTCGTGCAAACCCAACCCTTAGGCGAGCCTGGCCCTCGTGCAAAAGCCTTGTGCGAGCGCGGCCCTCGTGCGAGCCCCTCGTGCAAGCTCAGCCCCGGCGCGAGCCCAGCCCTCGAGCCCGGTGCAAGGGAGCAGCCCCCCCACCCCGTGCGTGAACGCCGCCCTCGTGCAAGACCCTTACACGAGCCCAACCTTTGTGCCAGCCCCTCGTGCGAGGCCCCTCGTGCAAACAACCCCCCAGTGCAACAGCAGCTGCCGCGTATGCGCACCTCGCACCAGCGCCGCCCCAGCAGGAGCCTCCCCCCCCCGCCCCCCGCCCCCCCGAGCCCCCGCGCCCTGGCACGAGCGTTAACCCTCGTGCAAGAGCCCTCGTGCGCTCACCTTGAAGCGGCGTGCGAGGAACTTGTTCTTCATCTCGAGGAAGTTCCCCTTGGAGGCTTCGCCCTTGAAGGGTTCGTTGATGACCCCGAAGGCGCCGTCGTTCTGGATGTCCGTCCAGCGCGCGTAGCCGTGGCTGCGCGCTAAGGACTGTCACCGTGTCACCGTGTCACCGCGTCACCGCGTCACCGCGTCACCCCGTCCCCCTCACCCCCCGTCGCCAGCGCACGGAGTCGTGGCCGCACGTAAATGGCGTCACCACCGGCTGCGTCACCGGCGCCGCCTCAACGTGTCACCGTGTCACCGTCACCACGTCACCTTGTCCCCAACAGCCCCCAGGACATCACCCGGTCAGCGCGCGGAGGCGTGGATGCGCGTTAAGGACTGTCACCACGTCAGCGTCACCGCGTCACTGTCACCACCGTGTCACCGTCTCCACGTCACCACCGCATCACCGTCGCTGTGTCACAGCGTCGCTGTCACCACGTCACCCTGTCCCCAACGGCCCTCTCATCCCCCACCACGTCACCCCCTGGCCAGCGGACAGAGGGACTGTCACTGTGTCACACCACCGTGTCACCGTGTCACCACATCAGCACGTCACTATGTCACCGTGTCACCCTCACCCCCCGTACCCAGCGCACCGTCACTGAGTCACCGTGTCACCATGTCACCGTCACCGCGTCACCCTGTCCTCAACCACCGTCTCATCCCTCACCACGTCATCCCCTGGCCATTGCACAGAGGGACTGTCACCATGTCACCGTGCCACCACGTCACCGTGTCACCACGTCACCCTCACCCCCCATACCCAGCGCACAGTGGCTCCGTGCTACGGGGCTGCCACCTTGTCACCACCGCCACCACTGTGTCACCATCACCAGGTCACCGTGTCACCATGTCACTGTCACCGCGTCACCACGTCACCGCGTCACCGTGTCACCACGTCACCCTCGCCCCCCATACCCAGCGCACAGTGACTCTGTGCTACGGGCTGACACCTTGTCACCACCACTCCACCAGCGTGTCACCATCAGCGTGTCACCGTGTCACCGTCACCACATCACCTTGTCCCCAACAGCCCCCAGGTCACCACCCAGTCAGCGCGAGGTGTAAGCGTCATCGTGTTACTGTCACCACGTCACCACCGCGTCACCCTCGCTAAGTCACCGCGTCACCGTCACCACGTCACCCTGTCCCCGACGTCCCTCTCATCCCCCCACGCACGTCCCTGTGTCACCATCACCATGTCCCCATGTCCCCAACACATCACCGTCACCTCAACACTGTCACCGTGACACCGTCGCGGTGTCACCCTGTCCCCGACGTCAGTCTCATCCCCCCACGCACGTCCCCGCGTCACCACCACCATGTCCCAGTGTCATCATGTCCCCGTGTCACCATCACCACGTCCCAACGTCACTATGTCACCGTCACCATGTCATCAACACGTCACCGTCACCTCAACGCTGTCACCGCGACACCATCGCTGCGTCACCCTGTCCCCAACGTCCTTCTCATCCCCCCATGCACGTCCCCATGTCACCATCACCACGTCTCCATGTCACCACCGCTATGTCACTGTCACCGTGTCACCAACACGTCACAGTCACAACACTGTCACCGCGACACCATCGCTGCGTCACCTTGTCCCCAACATACTTCTCATCCCCCCATGCACGTCCCCGCGTCACCATCACCACATCCCCGTGCCACCACCGCGATGTCACTGTCACCGCATCACCCTCACGGCGTCACCCTGTCCCCAGGGTTCCCCCTTGTCCCCATTCAGCGCCTGGCAGGGCGCTACGGCCTGTCACCATGTCACCATCACGGTGTCACCGAATCACCAAGGCCACCCTCACCCCCCCACCCACGTCACCCCCGGAGCGGTGACTACCAAGAACAGCGTCACCGCGTCACCATCACCTGAGGCCTCCGCGGCACGCTGGTGTCACCCTCTTGTCCGGGGGAGTACCCAGGGGTACCGGGGGGGTACCCAGGGTGCTGGGGGGGTACCCAGGGATATGGGGGGGTACCCAGGGGTACTGGGGGGGTACCCAGGGGTACCGGGGGGGTACCCAGGGGTACTGGGGGGGTACCCAGGGTGCTGGGGGGGTACCCAGGGTGCTGGGGGGGTACCCAGGGGTACTGGGGGGGTACCCAGGGGTACTGAGGGGGTACCCAGGGGCACTGGGAGGGTACCCAGGGATACTGGGGGGGACCCAGGGTGCTGGGGGGGTACCCAGAGATACTGGGGGGGTACCCAGAGATACTGGGGGGGTACCCAGGGGTACTGGGGGGGTACCCAGGGTGCTGGGGGGGTACCCAGGGGTACTGGGGGGGTACCCAGGGTGCTGGGGGGGTATCCAGGGGTACTGGGGGGGTACCCAGGGTGCTAGAGGGGTACCCAGGGATACTGGGGGGGGTACCCAGGGGCACTGGGGGGGTACCCAGGGTGCTGCGGTGGTACCCAGGGGTACTGGGGGGGTACCCAGGGGCACTGGGGGGGTACCCAGGGGTACCGGGGGGGTACCCAGGGGTACTGGGGGGGTACCCAGGGTGCTGGATGGGTACCCAGGGGTACTGGGGGGGTATCCAGGGTGCTGGGTGGGTACCCAGGGGTACTGGGGGGGTACCCAGGGGTACTTGGGGGGTACCCAGGGTGCTTGAGGGGTACCCAGGGGTACTGAGGGGGTACCCAGGGGTACTGGGGGGGTACCCAGGGGCACTGGGAGGGTACCCAGGGGTACTGGGAGGGGCGGGGTCCGGGCGTGGCGGAAGGATACAGGACGATGCCGGCCAGCAGCCAGTAGTCGTGGCGCCGGTGCCAGATCTCGTTGAGCTTCCCCGAGGAGATGGCGGCGCGTTCCTCGTTCTGCCACAGCGTGTGCAGCTCTGCGGGGGCAGCAGGGCGACCGGGGTGGGGTTGGGGGGGGTACGTGAGGTAAGCGGGAAAGCCTTCGGTGTCCCCCCCCCCCCCATCGTCACCCGCTCACCCGTGAAGCCGCCGTCGGCGATGTTGAACATGAACCGCGGTTTCTCGGCCTTGTCGTCCCGGCGGCCGTTGGCGCGAGGTTCCAGCTTGGGTTCCTTCTCGGGTTTCATCTCCTCTGCGCGGGGGCGTGGCGGGGGGGCGGGACACACGCACAGCGCCATATTGTAACCCCCTTCCAGGCCCCCCACCCCCGGCACCCCCCCACCCTCCTCAGAAAACATTTACGGCCAGCAGCCAGCAGTAGGCTTCAGAGTGAACGTGGCAAGAGGAAGAGCTGAAGGCTGCAGGCGCATCCCTTTGGTTAAACCCCACCCCCTCGTGGCTTGGCCACACCCCTAGGGGGACTAGCGCCATGTTGTAACCCCCCCGCCCCAGCACACACTCCCCCCAATAAACATTTAGAGCCAACAGCCATCGGTAGACTTCAGAGTGAACGCAGCAAGAGAGAAGGGCAGGCACAACCCTTCGGTTAAGCCCCGCCCCCCATGGCTTGGCCACACCCCTAGGGGGACTAACGCCATGTTGTAACCCCACCCCCAGCATCCCCCACCCCTCCTCAGTAAACATTTAGAGCCAGCCGTCATCAGTAGGCTTCAGAGTGAATGAGGCGAGACGGAAGAGCAGGTGTAACCCTTCGGTTAAGCCCCGCCCCCCGTTGCTTGGCCACACCCCCGGGTGGAGTAGCGCCATGCTGTAACCCCCCTCTCTAGTCCCCTCACCCCCAGCACCCCCCTATTCTTGGAGCCAGCACCCATCAGTAGGCTTCAGAGTGAACGCAGCAAGACGGAAGAGCAAGCACACCCCTTCCGTTAAGCCCCGCCCCCCGTGGCTTGGCCACACCCCTAGGGGGACTAGCGCCATGTTGTAACCCCCCCCTCCCTTCCCTCCTCAGCAAACAATAAGACATTTACAACCAGCAGCCCTCAGTAAGCTTCAGAGTGAACGCAGCAAGACGGAAGAGCCGAGCGCCGCAGGCGCATCCCTTTGGTTAAGCCACACCCCCTCCCGCTTAAGCCCCGCCCCCAGTCACCTCGTTTGGGGTCAGGGTCCCCCGGCCGCTCCTTGGGCTCCTCCTCGGGGGGTTTCTCGTCGCCCTTTTCTCCCCCGGGACCCTTCTCGGCCTCGGCGCCTGCGGGGTTGGGGGGGGAACACACACACGTGGGTGCTCAGACACCGGGGTCCCCCCCGCCGTGGGATTTGGGGGGGCACCACCCAGATGTCTTTTTTTTTTTGGGGGGGGGGGGGGGGGCGTGTCCCTCACCTGGTCGCTCCTCGCGGGTCGGGGGCCCTTCGGCCTCGGGGTCCCGCTGGCCGGGTCCCTCCTCCTCCTCCCCCTTCCGCGGCCCTTCGGCCTCGCTGCCATCGCCCGGGGACGGTGGCACCTCGGGGACAGGAGGCTGTGGGGACAAGGGGGGGGGGGGGGGAGTGTCCCCATGGTGACGTTGTGTGTGTGTGTGTGTCCCAACATCCCCTGTAGCCCCCGAGTGACCAGGGGGGGACGTGGGGACAGTGGTGGGGACAGGGACAGCGGGGACAGGGATGGGGACAGGGTTGGGGACAGAGAAGACAGGATTGGGGACAGGGATGGGACAAAATTGGGGACAAGGACAACGGGAATGGGGACAGGGTTGGGGACAGTGACATCACCAGGGACACGGAGAACACGGCTGGGGACAGGGTTGGGGACAGTGACGTCACCAGGGACACGGAGAACACGGCTGGGGACAGGGTTGGGGACAGTGACGTCACCAGGGACACGGAGAACACGGCTGGGGACAGGGTTGGGGACAAGGATGGGGACAGGGAGGACAGGATGGGGGACAGGATTGGGGACAAGAAGGACAGGGTTGGGGACAGGTACAGGGACAGAGACACCACAGGGACAGGGTTGGGGACAGGGAGGACACGACTGGGGACATAATTGGGGACAGCGACATCGTGAGAGACAGGGACCGGGTTGGGGACAAGGACAGTAAGGACAGGGTTGGGGACAGGGGGGACATCACCAAGGACAGGGAGGACACGACTGGGGACAGGGTTGGGGACAAGGGTGGGGACAGAGAGGACACAATTGGGGACAGGGACATGACGAGTGACAAGGAGGACACGATTAGGGACAGGATTGGGGACAGCAACGGGGACAGCGACATCACCAGGGACAGGGACAGGGTTGGGGACAGGGACAGCGAGGACGACTGGGGACAGGGATGGGACAGTTGGGGACAGGGACAGCAAGAACAGGGTTGGGGACAGGGAGGACACAAGTGGGGACAAGGATGGGGACAGGGAGGACACAACTGGGGACAGAACTGGGGACAAGAAGGACAGGGTTGGGGACAGGGACATCACAAGGGACCAGGACAGGGTTGGGGACAAGGATGGGACAGAGTTTGGACAGAACTGGGGACAGGGACAGCAAGGACACGATTGGGGACAGGGTTGGGGACAACGATGGGGACAGAACTGGGGACAGGAATGGGGACAAGGATGGGGACATGGAGGACAGGATTGGGGACAGAGGGACATCACCAGGGACACAGAGGGCAGGGCTGGGGACACGCTTGGGGACAGGATGGGGACAGGATGGGGACAGGTTTGGGGACAGGCTTGGGGACAGGCTTGGGGCCAAGATGGGGACGGGTTTGGGGACAGGATGGGGACACACTTGGGGACACGCTTGGGGACAGGTTTGGGGACAGGATAGGGCCAGGTTTGGGACCAGGTTTGGGGACAGGATAGGGCCAGGTTTGGGGACAGGATGGGGACGGGTTTGGGGACACGCTTGGGGACAGGATGGGGACGGGTTTGGGGACGCGCTTGGGGACAGGATGGGGACACACTTGGGGCCAGGTTTGGGGACAGAATGGGGCCAGGTTTGGGGACAGGCTTGGGGACAGGATGGGGACAGGTTTGGGGACAGGATGGGGACAGAATGGGGACACACTTGGGGACGGGTTTGGGGACACGCTTGGGGACAGGATGGGGCCAAGTTTGGGGACACGCTTGGGGACAGGATGGGGACACGCTTGGGGACAGGTTTGGGGACAGGCTTGGGGACAGGTTTGGGTACAAGATGGGGACAGGATGGGGACACACTTGGGGACAGGATGGGGCCAGGTTTGGGGACACGCTTGGGGACAGGATGGGGACACGCTTGGGGACAGGTTTGGGGACAGGCTTGGGGACAGGCTTGGGTACAAGATGGGGACAGGATGGGGACACACTTGGGGACAGGATGGGGCCAGGTTTGGGGACACACTTGGGGATAGGATGGGGCCAGGTTTGGGGACACGCTTGGGGACAGGATGGGGACACGCTTGGGGACAGGATGGGGACAGCCCTGTCACCCACCTCCGTCTCCATCTTCTCGGGGCCTTTGGGCTCCTTCTCGTCCCTGGTGTCACCCTCGTCCCTGTCCGGGGGGGGCCCCGGCCCGTCCCCGCGCTCGCTGGGCGCCGGCGTGGCTGGGGACAGGGGACGTTTGGGGACACGGGGTGGCCCCAGCGCCCTGCCCGTCCCCCTGTCCCCATGTCCCCTGTGTCCCCGTATCCCTCCTGTCCCCATCTTGTCCCCCGTGTCACCCCCCTGTCCCCTGTGTCCCCACCTTGTCCCCGTCCCCCATATCCGTCCCCTGGGTGTCCCCCCACCCTCTGTCCCCATGTCCCCTCTGTCCCCGTCCCCCCCGTCCCCTTTGTCTGTGTCCCCCCCGTCCGCTCAGTGTCCCCCCCGTCCCCTCAGTGTCCCCACCTTGTCCCCGTCCCCCCATGTCCCCCCAAATTCTGTCCCCCCCCCCCCCCCATCCCCAATATCCCCCCACGTCCCCTGGGTGTCCCCTCCTGTCCCCCCCCCCCGTCCCCCCATGTCCCCTGGGTCCCCCCCCCCGTCCCCCACAAATCTCCTGGGTGTCCCCCCCAAATCCCCTGCCCCCCCCCCCATCCCCCCATGTCCCCCCCAAATCCCCTGCCCCCCCCAATCCCCCCCTGACCCCATGTGTGTGTCCCCCCCCCCATCTCCTTCCCCCTCCCTCAATCCCCCGTCCCCTCCCCAACCCCCTGTGTCCCCCCCCAACCCCTGTGTCCCCCCCCTCATCCCCTGAGCCCCCCCCCCCAATCCCCTGCCCCCCCCCCCCCGTCCCCCCCAAATGTCCCCCCCCCACCTCAATCCCCCATCCTCCCCCCCCCCCCCCAACTCCCACATCCCCCCCAAATCCCCTGAGCGCCCGCCCCTAACCCCCTGGGGCCCCCCCCCGGGCCCCCCCCGGGCCCCCCCCGTGCCGGTACCGGGTGTGGGGGGCCGGGGCTGGGGGGCCGCTCTGCTCGGGGCTGGGGGGGCAGGTTTTGGCGGGGGAGGAGGCGCGGGAGGAGCGTTTGGAGTCGGCGCTGGGCTCCGGGGCCAGCTCGGGCAGGCTCCAGCGCCCCGTTGATGTGCTCGAACTCCTGCACCTGCGGGGGGGGCACGGAAACGGGGGGGCATGCACCCCCGAAAATACACCCGGGGGGAGAGGGGGGGGGGCTGCACCCCCGAAAATACACCCGGGGGGAGGCTGCACCCCAAAAAAAAAAGGTTCAAGGAGAGATGGGGGGGGCTGCACCCCTGAAATACACCTGGGGGAGAGGGGGGGGGCTGCACCCCAAAAAAAAAGGTTCAAGGAGAGATGGGGGGGGCTGCACCGCAAAAAATACACCTGGGGGGAGTGGGGGGGGGCTGCAACCCCAAAAAAAAAGGTTCAAGGAGAGATGGGGGGCTGCACCCCTGAAAATACACCTGGGGGAGTGGGGGGGGGCTGCACCCCAAAAAAAAAGGTTCAAGGAGAGATGGGGGGGCTGCACCCCTGAAAATACACCTGGGGGAGTGGGGGGGGGCTGCACCCCAAAAAAAAGGTTCAAGGAGAGATGGGGGGGGCTGCACCCCTGAAAATACACCTGGGGGGAGAGGGGGGGGCTGCACCCCCGAAAATACACCCGGGGGGAGGCTGCACCCAAAAAAAAAGGTTCAAGGAGAGATGGGGGGGGCTGCACCCCTGAAAATACACCCGGGGGGAGAGGGGGGGGGCTGCACCCCAAAAAAAAAGGTTCAAGGAGAGATGGGGGGGGCTGCACCCCCGAAAATACACCGGGGGGAGGCTGCACCCCAAAAAAAAAAGGTTCAAGGA